>NC_048604.1:62171861-62400194 GCF_003668045.3 Cricetulus griseus
TTGAGCATTAATTTATTTTCCAGACCAAATATGAAACTAAAAACAGACTTTAAATGCTATTGCAAACTTGTTTTATGATCATTAGAAGAGCATTAGGTGCTTCTTGGTTCAGGAAAGTCTTAGGAAATTTCTTTAATTATGTGGTGTTCATTATGTCCAGTAAGATTTTAAGATCTACATCAGAAACTTGAGGCTGGAGTTTGGTGAATCAAATAATATTTTTTCTCTTTACCTAATGGTATGCTATTAAATACATTTTTCCCTTCGAGGCTACACTGAATACATTCAATTCCCAAATAAAGACACACATTCCACACATTCAGAAAATGGTTTGCTGAAATAAATCAAATTCTACTCGAGAATTTTTACTCAAAGGAAAAAACCTGGCCATTTTCACCACAAAATGTTTATGAAAAGTAAAAGCATATGACATAAGGACTCCGATATTTGGTGTTAGTACTAAAATACAATCTGTATTTTTCTCTCTGATTAATTTTAAATTCAGAGTTCATCTATAACAAGTACTCAACTGAGATGAATAGTCTAGATACTGTTCTGTCATGGCAACCCTCTGGGATTCATTTAAATGAAGGTATAATTTATAAGGACCTGGAAATCCTGCTTTCCTACAGCACCCTATGCAGCTAATTTTAGCAAAATTAAGGCACAAAATATTTCCTGTAATTACTACATGTATATGGAGTTTATTGGTAATGTTATAAATTTTTCCTTGCAAAAGACAGATGCAATCATTTTATTCTTTTCTACCAAGATGCCTTGTGTATTGCAGTAATTTTCCCATTTGGCTTTGCACACCTCCCTTGGGACTAAAAATGTATTTTTTTGGAATGTTTTACTCTAAAAAGCAAATATCTTTGGTTTCACCAACATATCCAGCCACAGAAAAAAGCTCTTATGCTCTTTCATGCAACCATGAGAGAGGACAATTTGGGATATATACACTACATGCTTAATGCCAATAAATCTGGTACCATCGGGAAGAACATGCTTAAGAAAACTTAAGCAAATTCTGCATTTTTCAAAGTGCAGATATGGCTCTCCTTATAAACAACCAGCATTTGGCCCTGAAAATGTGTATCCAAAAAGAAAGCATATACATTTTGTAACCTTTGCATAAGTCAGGCTGATACATATAAAGGAATGTATGCAATACTTAATAATTTATTTTTAAAATGGAAGCATAACTGGGATCTATAGTGCATGTCAGTAATCCCAACAATCATGAAGCTAAGGCAGGAGGATCGACACATGTTCAAGGCTGGTCTACATAGGGAGAGCTTATCTCAAAACTAAAGTGGGGACCAAGGGCTAGGGACATAGCTCCCTAGTAAACCATTGGTCTAGCAACTATATGGCCCTGTATTCAATTCCCATCTCTGAAAAACATGGGGGGTGTGGAATGCCAAACAAGTTATTTTGCCTGAATTGAAAAGTGAAATTTTTGTCATTTTCATCCCCACTACTCTTTATTTCCCCCCTCCTTCTCTTGCTGCAACCCTTCTCAAGATATTAAAAATGTCCTCCCATGTCCCTCTTCTACTTTCCTGTCTTTTCTACGTGATCCACTGAGTTTAATTAGAGTTGCTTCTATGAGCATGGGTGGGAGGTTATTTGCTGGCAATTTATCAGTGTTCATGTCACACACACGCACACACACAAAAAAAATACTCTGTGCCCAGTAAACATTAACTGCCAATACTCCCTCGGAAGGGACTGGGCCTTAATAGGTACCTGAACTATCCATAATGAAATGGTGATAAGCTCAATATTATGCTAGTCTGGCCCAGGTAGCCACAGCTATAGTAACTTCATGAGTGTAGCAGCTATGGCATGTCCCAGTGTCTTTTTGCTGCACATCATCCCATATTTCTGCTGCCTGTTGTAAGATGTTCCCTGAGAGTTTGGAAACTTAAAAGGCTTCTTTGCACTGTTACTCTAATTTTTTGGCCTCTGTTGGTTACATATACCACTGCCAGCACTGGCATCACCACCACCACATGGCTTACTGGAGTTGATTTAGAGTAATTTCTTTACTTTTGTCTTACCAACCTATGTATTATACCTCAACTTGTTCCTCAAACCAACACCAACTCCAAACATGGACACCTCTTTTAGAAAGCCACTACTAGTTCTCAAAATGATACTGTTTTCAGCCCTTTAAGACATGGCCTAGTTTTCTCAAGTCCTCTCTCTCTCTCTCTCTCTCTCTCTCTCTCTCTCTCTCTCTTTCTCTCCCTCCCTCCCTCCGTGTGTGTGTGTGTGTGTGTGTGTGTGTGTGTGTGTGTCTGTGTGTGTGTGTGTTGTGTGTGTGTGTACATGTACATGCACATGCGTGTGTGACTAATTTAGCTAATTGATTTTTTTTCACGGTGTACCTGATGTTCAAAACACAAAAGGACAAAAAGGTGAATCACATTCACATGGATCCCAATCTAATAAGTCTACACCACTCATAAATACAATTTTGAATATGGCTTTCCAAGATTTCAGAAGCAGATGGCCTTCATATTGCACAGTAAGAGACAATAGAATGTTTACAGGACACTCAGCATTGCTCTTCCTGTTACTGCTCTCAGCAATGTCCATTCCCTCCACCTAATACTGAATGAAAGTCTTGCTCAATTTCTTTGCTCCAATTCCAAAGCAGCCTTCTGGATCATTTCTCCTACACCCAGCACATGTGCTCTTTCATGGGGCCCAAGACACAGGACATTGTCCGCATGGGGCACAAAGAAGTCCATACAGAATGATTATAAAGACTGTGCCCTTGACGTGACTGTTAATGTTCTCAATCAGATACATAAATAAGAGGCAATTAATACTGGCCAAGTGACTACTTGATAGAAACCCAGACCACAAAGAATGTGGAGACAGCCAGAAGCTACGTCAAGACCAAACACAGATGATGAGAAGTAAAGAAATATAAAGCCAGAAAACTGTACCCCATCACTAAGGCAGTCAGTGAAAATCCTTCAGTGGGCTAAAGACAAGTGATGGGACGATGCCCAACTACTTAACTAAATACATACAATTAGTATGCTTTATATTATAATGCTGGAAAAGTGAAGACAGGTAGGCAGGAGCAGAGTAGGCTGTGCCATAAGAGAAGGACAGAGGCCACATGTCAGGTAATAAATGGCTAAATGAATATTTGAGCCGAGTAACGTGTTTTTATTGTACTAACATATTTTCATGGCTTAATGTGACCAGGAATCATGAAGATAGCTAGAAAGCTCCATTTTAATGTCTTCTAGGTGGTAACAGACAGGGAATGAGTCACACGTAGGAAACAGTGACTACTGCATCCCATTGCTCACTTGAGACATTGCTTTTCTCCTCGTTTCTTACTAACTTTGTCAACAAAGGCAAGGTTCAGTGACAAGTCTTTAGACATACTCAGCTACCTACAAAGCACAAGTATTAAAAGACACCTTTTAATTTTTGTGCCTCCTAAGTGCTGATTTCTGATAACAAAACACTCTCAAAACGTTGTCAGCATGCACTTGCTTTCTGAGAATGTTCAGTCTGTGCCCCAAATTACAAGAACTTAAACTCTCAAACATATAAGTTCATTTTCTGTGCTGAAGTTAAGCAGTATCACCACTATAATGATGCTAGTCTTGCATTTATCGAGTGGCTACTATATACTATGCACAGTGTGTGACGTATAACATTACCTTTTAGTCTTTAAAAGAGTTTGGTAATGTTGGCATTAGTACCTTCTTTTGATAAACAAATTGTATCTAAGCCAGGCATGGCAGTACATGCCTGTAATCCTGACACTCAGGAGAAAGAAGCTTTGGAGTTCAAGGGCAGCCTGAGAGCTATGTCAGTTTGAGGCTTGTGTGGACTATATAAAATCCTGTCTAAGGAGACAGGCAGTCTCTATGATGAAAAAAAAAATGAACTACCAGTAAAGAGTAGTTTGAACTACCAAATAAGACTTGACTGCATGTAGCCAAAGACTATGCTCTGTATTGCTCAATTCTGTGGTGTGTGGAAATCTAAACCTCTCATGACTACTTATCAGCTAACAAATATAAGCAATAACTACTGGAGTGAATTTAAGGTACACCCATCCAACCGTTGCCATCCACTCACTTCTGCTCTTTTCAGAAGTACTAGGAAACAGAACCCGTCTAGAGGTTCATCAATATATGATATAAAAAACTACAGTACATACATATAACAGAATTATTCATCTATGAGGAAAAACAAATGACACTCTCCGAAAAATGGATGGAACTAGAAATCATTATGCTAAGCAAAATACAAAAACCAGAAAGGTAAATGCTGCATGTTTTCTCCCATGTATGAAGTTTAAATTTAAATGTGTGTATATGTGCATGTGTGGATCATATTACTAGTGTGGGAACCATGAAAAAGGAAGACGAGATATTAAAAGAAAGACAAAGAGTGGGGGAAGAATGAGAAAACATGTGGCACAAGAGCTCAGGACTTTGTGGGACACAGAAAGACACTGTCAAGAAGACTACAGGCAAGGTGAAGAGGAAGAGAAATGAGAAACATAGTCACCAATTATGCATGAAAGCATAATGAAGCCAATTATACTATATACTAACTTAAAAGATTAATGAAAATTTTTTAGATAAAAATATCTGAAAGGCAACAAAAAGGGACATAGCCCAAATCCTCAAATTACAGTCCTTCATATTACTTGAAAAGGCCCAGGAAATAAGTATATCTGGGTACATATGGTCTTGATCACACTGTTATTTATATGCCTTAAGTCCAAAAGTGCTTTAGTGATTTCAAAGGGAAATATAATTTTTTTCAAAACAAAAAAGGGATGAAAAGCTCTAACAGAGCCTCACCTAAGACCTTTGAAATTCCTGCAAAGTCATCTCTTCTTCAACATCGCACAGGAAGTTCACCCATGTTATAGGGTTAAAACGTCCATAAAGAACATTCTGCTGTTAACATAAATGGCAAAGCAGTATTATTAACAATTACTTCTTCTGGCCATATTTACTAAAGGAAAATCAAAAAAGAGAGAGAATTACTAACGTCTTAAAAATAGCCAATCAGACAGAGGCAGACAGATCTCTGAGTTTGAGGCCAACAGGGTCTACATAGTCAGTTGCAGGACAGCCAGGGGTACACAGAGAAATCCTGTCTCCAAAAAACAAAACTGAAAGTCTTAAAAATAAAAGTTGCTTTTAACTTTACATAAATTTTTATGGGAGTGGATGGGGGTGGAAAGAGGGGAGGTAGGAGGGTGGGAGAAGGGGATGGAGGGGGAACTGTGGTTAGTATGTAAAATGAAAAAATTTAGCTAAAAACTGTTTTGTGCAAGTCATGAAAGAAAACGATGAGCCAGGGAGATGGCTTAGCAAATAGAGACAATTGCCACAAAATGTGCTTATCTCAGTTCAATTTGGAAGCCACACACTAGAAAGAGAGCTGGCTCTCACAACTTAATCCTCTGAGCTCCACACACGTGCTGTCAGACACACACACACACACACACACACACACACACACACACACACACACACACACTATTTTATATGTACTTTTTAAAAGATTTTATTTATTATGTATACAACATTCTGCTTCCATGTATATCTGCACACGAGAAGAGGGCACCAGATCTCATTAGGGATGGCTGTGAGCCACCATGTGGCTGCTGGGAACTGAACTCAGAACCTCTGGAAGAGCAGTCAGTGCTCTTAACCTCTGAGCCATCTCTCCAGCCCTTATATGTACTTTTATATTTAGGCACACACTAAACATAAAAACAATTTCTTAAAGAATTAAAGAGAATCTAGGCACCGTGGTGCACATCTTTAATGCCAGCACGCAGGACGCAGAGGCAGGTGGATCTCAAATCTATTTTATTAGTACATAACAAAAACTTGATTTTATGTCCTTCATCAATTTGCTTAAGTGAGAATATTGAAGTGTTTCTAAACTGTTCAACTATTTCCAATGGGAAGCCACTCCTTCAAATGTAATTTGAATAGAGAGAAAGGCCTATCAAGGAACCATCTACTTTTTTATAGCCTGCTTGAAATAGTCTGTGGGGGAAAAAACAGACCATTCTGGACCATGCTCAAATCTTAAAAGAGAGAAGGACATGACGGCACACCACTACAGTCAGAGACATACACTTGAGTCTATGCCTTTAAAATCCCAGAAGATTTCAAAAGGGAAGGAAAACTCTTGCTGAGGGTGGTAGCACGTGCTTGTAATACCAGAAGCAATTAGAAAGCTGAGGTATGAGGATTGGGAATTTAATAAAACTGGCCAGACTACAGAGTGAGATTCTGTTTCAAAAGAAAAAGGGGAGGTTGCGAGGGACATAGCTGAGCAAAAATCACTTGTCCAGAAAGGCTCAAATCTTGTATTCAGGCCTCACTGGTGCTTTAAAAAGAGGCTAAGGAACAGTTAAACATTAATAATAAAGTGGATGGAAGATGAAACAACCCATCAAGCGGTGGGATAGGAAAAACAGATGTCTTAACAGGATATTCAAAAACATTGAGGCAGTAAGATGTGCTTGCCAAATGGGGAAATAGAAAAGCAAACAATTTCTGCACATTCCAAGCTTATCAGTTCAAAGTAATACTTTATTTACCAACATTAACTGCAGCTAACTTCAGCCAAGTGCTAACTTCAACAATGCCAAATCATAGCTATGGATCCTGGCTCTGCTATTACTGTCTATAAGATCTTAGGCTACCTCAAAGTCCTGAGTTGGTTTTCTTTTGTATAAAAGCCATACAAATGTAAGGGTTAAATTTGGGAAAGAATGGAAAGTGTCTGGCTTTGTGCCTAGAACTTGAAGGGAACTGAGTAAGCAGGAAGTTTTACCATGCTCATTATTCCTTTCTCCTACCTGTACTTCAATTTTTTGCCAAAGTCCTATCATGTCTAGACCATATTTAGATACACTTTTTCCTTCTATCTGGATTGTTTTGAAAAACACACTTTCTGATATGATGATACAATCACATCATGTTCTTCCCTCTCCTCCCTCCAAACCCTCCCATATACCCCCTACTTGTTTTTTTCAAATTCATGGCCTCTTTTTCTTTCATTTTTGGTATGTGTGTTTGTGTGTGTGTGTGTATTCCTAAATATATAAATGCAACCTGCTCTATCTGTATAATGTTATTTGCAATGAAGTATTTTTTTAACCTGCCCTTTTCTATTTTTGTTTCCATTTTAATTAAGCATATAGTGTTAAACACCATCATGACATTTCAAACAAATTGTATCTTGTGGTTATCACAGCAGTGGTTTCTAGATTATAATACCAGCACTCTGGAAGCTATGGCAGGAGAACTGTGATATTTATAGACAGCAGTGAGTAGCAGGAGTTGGGGGAGACAGTAAAGAGATGGGAACAAGTTATTATAAGGATTTATGAAGCTTCATATACACACAAAGCATATGTTTTTCATTTAAACACACAACTGTTATGTCTAATATATGTGTGTGTGTGTGTGTGTGTATTATATTAACTAAACTCCGAATTCATTTACAAGTGTTACCAAGTTAACTGCAGCTTTATATTATTGTTTATTCTTTCAATTAATGGCTTATAAAAATTCAGTGACTGTAGACACTTTCTAAATACATAAAAACTGGATCCCAGCATACAGCTGTAGGGATCCTGGGAGGCCTGAGACAGTCTCCTTGAACACAAAATTTAAGAGGGTGCCAAATTCAGTAATCAGATTAAAATGTCTTAAAGAAAGCATCTTGGTTTAGTTTGTGCTGCTACAACATAGTATCACAGAACAGAGAGTTTATGAACAACCAATTTATTTCCCTGTAGATACGAAGGCTAAAAAGTCCAAGACCGGGGCACTGGCATCTGCTAAAGGCCTTTCTGTTGCTTCTGCAAAAAGTATCATAAGGAAGCGAAGAGAGAAGAGGGGAGATGCAATGAGGGAAGAGGAGAAGCAAGAGGACACACAAAAGAGGGTGAAAGCATCCTTTCATGGAGAACTCACTCCTGTAACAGCATCAAGCCATGCACAAAAAGCAAGGACCTCATGAGCTCTTGAAAGTCCCCCTCTTAATACAACCACAATGACAAATTTCAATATGAATTGGGAAAATAACAACTAAAACCATAGAAGAGCTAGTCAAATTAAAATTTGAAAGCAAAAATAAATATGGAACAAAGTTACAAAATCCTAAAGGCCTAGTGTAGCAGAGCCAGCATGAGGATGAGGTGCCAGAGGTGAGTCATACAATAGAAGGGTTCTATTGAGGATTTGACCTCGAATGCCTACAGCGGAATGAAAGACTGGGTCACATTTCACCATACAAAAAGTGTTAAGTAGAATATCCAGCTGGACCTCCAAAAAGTAAGCTGATCCACAGCACAGGTGCTTTCACAGAGAAAAGGCTTCCTTTGGCAAGAAAGTAAGAACAAGAGACAAGAGGTAGCATGAGAGAAGGCCGGGTATTTATGTTGAGAGCCTGAATTTCTAAGAGCAGCAGCTCAGGGAGAGTGTCAATTAAGTAGTAAACTCTTGGTATTCAGAAAGCCTGCCAGATTGCCTACATTTCTTTTTCAGAAGGCAAGCAGCAACCTTGTTTTCTCTATCATCACCACCACCACCACCCACCATTAAGACTATTTAGTGCTTACTGTGTGCAGCAAAGTACATAGCAAGATTAATCTTGTTTACTCACTACAATTCTGATATGTATATATGATATTACCTGTACTTTCTTTACTGAGCTTTAGAGGGAAATAGATAGCATATTAAGATGTCATATCTGACTTTGCCCAGATCAATAAAGCAGAAAAAGAGAGGACTGAGTAGCATTTCCAAAATTGTTAGGTCCTTTGCTATTTGACTTGCTCTTTAATACAGTATACTTTGCATATCTCACATGTTGTCATATTTCATACATCATACTATAAGATGTATTCATGTGAATACTTAAGGGGTATGGAATCTAAATTAAATAAATAAGGGCATTTTTCCTTTATGCTTCAAAAAAGGTGCCATATCTGGACAAAGATTCTATGAATAGTAGGAAGTTTTCAGACAGACTGTAATAACAACTAAAACGATACCAAGTAACATTACTGAACGGTTACTGTTTTAAGCACTGTTAGGCATATTATCTGATTTTACCTGTTAATAGTAAGGCATTATATCCTCATTCTTACTGAGGTTTAGAGGGGAGTGTAACACAGGCATATGGACAGAAATACACACATGAGGATGACCATGAATATTTAGCATTTTCTGTATAGCAAAGATTAAGCACAATATTGTGTACATAACCATGTTTCATTTTGCTTGGCAGCACCTGGGCAATGTTGCTGCCATATTTCTCCTAGTCTATTTTCTGTTGCTATAATAAACATCATGATCAAAAGCAACTTGGGGAGGAAAGGCTCTATTTCAGTTTACAGCTACAATACATCATTCAGGGAAGACAGAGCAGGAGCTTGTTCAGGACTGGCACAGAAACCATAGCGTGATTATGCTCAATGTTTTCTTGTACAGGTGAGGTCCACCTTCCTAGTGAAGACACTGCCCACAATGGGCTGGCCCACCTACACCAATTAGCAATCAATAAAATACCACAGAGAAACACCCATAGGCCAATCTACTAAAAGCAAGCCTCCAGCTAACTCTGACCTGGCCAGGTTCACAGCTGAAGCTAACTAGGAGATCCTTTTTACTCAAAGTCACTGCTTTTGTAACAAGGACCTTCTAGAAGACCTCTATTGTCTGTCTTCATTCATCTTTAAAGATACTACTATAACCTATGGAAGTCAATAAAGACAACACAAGCAGAACCGAAGAAGACCTTTGGAATTTAAATGCAAACTATGTATTGGTGGTCCTCAAAGCTCAGGCCTGAGGCTGAAGGAGAAGGATCCAAATTCAAGGACTTCTTAGGCTACCAAATGTGAAAATGAGTTCCAGAGCAACTTAGCAAAAGCAAAAGAAGGGAGGGGGAACCAGGGAAGGAGGGAGGAAGAGAGGGAGCAATGCCTAGCTCAGAAGTACAGCCCTTGTTTAACATGTGGAGGCCCCTAGAGTCACTCACCAGTACAGGAAGGAAAATCTAACCTCTTTAATCTCAAATTAAAGGATCATAAAGATTGTATGGTTTTCCCCAACTCCCAATATGATAAGGATATACCATAGCTGATTATGTATTGGTGGAGAATTTCCCCCCAATAAACACAAACCTCCTTTCCCGCTTCCACAATCCTACCCTGCTTTTATTTTATTTTGATATACTAGCAAACCAATTTTCCTTTCTCTGCCACCAACTGGGCATCCAATAATCAAATCACACTGTCTGAGATTACTATCAGATTCCACAGGTATAAAGACTCAGTCAGGAAACACTGTCTCCACATAAGAATACACAAGCCCAAAGTATGGTCTTATAAACTATATTTCAACCTCACAAGTACAAACCCAGAGGTTTCCATAGCCTCTGTGGTGACATGAATGAGAATGCCCCCTCCTTATAAGCTCTGATGCGAACTTGGTCCCTAGTTGATAGTGCTGCCTTGGGAGGCTTAGAAAGTGTGGCCCTACTCTAGGAAGTATGGCACTGGGGAGGAGCTTGAGGTTTAAAAGCCAGTATTCCCAATTTGCTTTCTGCTTCCTATTTACAGTTCAAGATGTGAACCCTCAGCATCCTGCTCCAGCCTGCAGCTTGCTGCTGTGTTCCCTTGCAGTGATAGCAACGGTCTCTTTAGCCCTCTGGGACCATAAGCCCAAACAAACACATCCTTTTATAAATTGCCTTGGTCATGGTGTTTTATCACAACAATAGAAAAGTAACTAATACAGCCTCCACTCAGGATCAATAACCCACTACAGCAACTCACAAAACTGAGAAAAAATATTCTATTTACCATTACAATTTACTGTAAGAAACAGGGATGCACAGCCAGGAGGCTAGGTACAGGAGAGTCAGAGTACTTTGTCCTCCAACCATATGGAGTCATGGGACTCAGATTATTCCTGAACTTGGTCATTGTCTGAAGGCCAGCCCCACCTTGAAGCCATTCAGCCATAACTCAACGATTTCCTTATTAGCATAGTCACAACAATTTTTAAAAAGTCCATACTCTTACTACCAAGGAAATTTCAAGGGTTTTAAGAGCTTTGTGTCAAACACCAGGAATGAACACACACACACACACACACACACACACACACACACACACACACACACACACACACACACACACACTGAAACCTACATAAGTAATTTTCAAAAGTGTTAACACACATTAATTTTGCACAAATTAGACACTTCTTTTTTGTTTGTTTGTTTGTTTTTGAGACAAGGTTTCTCTGTGTAATAGCCCTGGCTGTCCTGGAACCAACTTTGTAGACAAAGCTGTCCTTGAACTCAGAAGTTCACCACCCTCTGCTTCTCCAGTGTTGAGATTAAAGACGTGCACCACTATGCCTGGTGATTATTTTTAATACAATTGAACACTGTCCCAAAAACTTTGGCTGGATCATCAAGAAACTGATTATCATCATCTAACATAAGTAATTTAGTTAAATGGATAACTGCTGAGCATTATTCACAGTTAGGAGTCCGTGTAATTTGTTAGATCAATATGACTGCTTCTTAGCACAGGACAAAAATCCCTTAATACACTACTACTTTGTTTTGATCCCTAGGTCCAGATGCACTTGATCACATACATAAAAAGAATTGCCCAAATCTATGGGACTTCTGGCAGTGGATCTGCATTTGTCCCTAGTATACGAATGGGCTTTAGGAGCCCATTCCACATAGAGGGATACCCTCTTAGCCTAGACACATGTGGGAGGGCCTAGGCCCTGGTCCAAATGATATGACAGACTTTGAAGATGCCCCCCATAGAATGCCTCACCCTCCCAGGGGAAAAGAAAGGGGATGGGATAGGGAGTTGGTGTGGGGCAGGGGAGGAAAGGAGGGAGAAGGAACTAGGATCGACATTTAAACAAGTTTGTTTCTAATTTAAATTTTAAAAAATGAAAAAAGTATTGCCCAAAACAATAACTTAGTTCCTCCACTCTAAAAGCTATGGAAACTAACATCTTATAAACTTAGCAATATAGGTGAAATAAATTCTACCTCTCCTCCCTTAAAAGAAGCCCAGTGGCACTACTGTCCTGCTATTTCAAATGATAAACTAAGTTATGAGTTATGAGTATTTGTTGACTCCAAATTTACAAACAGATCTTCAATTTTAAATCCATCTTTTAGATATTGGTCTAGTGAAACGTCGATCTCTCCACCAGGAAACACTTTTTGTGAAAGGTTAAGAGCTACCCAAAATTCTGTTGATAGGCATCTACTAAAAGTTTGGATGTATTTATGTATGACAAATTTCCAAGACAACCCAGTGTAGCTTTCCTAGCTTCTCCCTGAAGAAATACAGAACACCAACTAGTGAGTGACTTATTTCATCATACTAACATGCTGTTCCAAGCAGAAATAACTCAGTAAACTAATTAGAAATTCCCAAGTGTCAAAATTCATATGGGGGAAGAGTACAGAATAAATACAGGATACTTTTGAATTTATATCCATGAGGGGAATTCAGTTTTCCCCTAGCTGGGCTCAGAGTCAAAGTACAAACAGCAATCCACCAGTGTCAAGAGTCAGCTGGAGTCACTCATTACAGATAGGAAAGAACACAGCTTTATATCAACAGCACCAACGTCAGTGGTACTAACAATGCTTTAAATGTGTAGAAGGTTTTAGAGCTCACAGTATCTGGCACTAGGTCTGCAAGGCTCTACAGAGATGTCCTCTGACTTCCACACCAATTTTATTTCACATTTTCAAGCTGTGCCAGCCACAAAAGATATTGCCGATATTCCTCAAATATGCCAATCTCATTTCTTTCCCTCGATGTGTCAGTGGCGATTTCTTTACCCAAAATGTTACCTTTACTGCATACTGTTCACCTGTTTCTTTCTTCTTTCTTTAGTAGGCTTCAATTCCTTCGCAGTGTAACTTTGCCAGACCTCACTATTTAAAACAAGTCTCTTGTTATGCTCCCCTACTAAGCATTGTCCCATTATTTTGTGGCACTAATGACAAGCTGAAATTACAAAGTTGAAATCACATGCCCTCATTTATGCCTTTACTTCTGTAATGTCTATGATTTCCTTTGGAGTGCACACCTAACTTAAGGACTGTATCGATCTTGTTCACTGATAAACTCCAGGGCCTAACACAAAAGCAAGAACATTGTAAAATAAAATACACTTGTCATTATGACAACAATTTCATGGAATAAGTGTAGAAGTGCTTGTATTCTCGTTTTCAAGTTGAAGTCATGGAGGTTAGTAGAAACTGGGGAACTTATGAATCATGGTATTGAAACTCAACCACTAAACTTCCTGCTCCCTGTCCACAGGCCTTCCCACCATGACATGACTAAAATCTCCCTAATCGGTAGCAACTTCACATCATATAATCCCTGACAACTTTTCCAGCCTCTGAAAATTAGTTCTCAGAAGCAGATGTGAAATCAAATCACATAGTTATGTTTTGAAAGTTGTTTTCTTATTTATGGGCGTGCTTGCAGGGAACTGGAGGTCAGAAGCAGGCATCAGACCCCCAGCTCCACAGTTAAGTCTTTGGATGTAGATGCTGGGAACCAAACTCTGGTCCTCTGCAAGAGCATTAGGTGCTCTTAACTGCTGAGCCATCTCTCCAGTCCCATAATTCTTTTTAATATATCATTAGTTGTAGTTGATTATGTTCTTTTCAAAAAAGAGCTTCAGTTACATGCAGACCACTTAGGATTCCCTGATCTAGCCAGGCCTAGTAGCATACACCTACAATCCTAGCTTTCAGTAGGCTATGGCAGGACCATTCCTACTTTGAGACCAACTTGCACTAAAAGGCAAGATCGTGGTGTACAAAATAAAACCACCAAACTTCAATAATAGTTAACATTATGACCTCTGGCTTATATATGTAAATCTTACAAGCTAGATTTCATAGATTTGTAGCCATAAAGCATGTGTGGAATGAGATTGAACATCATTATTTTAGGAAATGGAGCTCAAAGTATATACTGAAAACAGATGAATAAAAATACAGATTAATTATATGACTTAAAATGGGCCATTTGTCCTCAAAACTTACTAACAACAAGTATCACCAGGAAAGAAATATAAAAATTTAGAAGCAGCTATGAAAATCCTACTTTCTGAAACTACAGTTACTTAAACCTGTCGATATGTTGAAATGTATGACAAAATAAGAAGCAGTATAATCGCATACTAATTGGGAACAATGTACGAGCTTGTTAGAGGGTACAGAGAGCTAAAACAAATTCCTTTGCCATTGGAGTTAGTATTCTAAGCATGAGTTCACCATTAATTGCATGTTACATGCTTTTGCTTTAGACTATTTAACAAGTTCCTCTCAATATTTCCTATAGCACAGATTTCAAGCCTGCTGTGAAGGAAGTTATAAAGTTGGAGATAAAGAAATACTTTGAGTTTTTCAAAAGAATATTGTGAAAAATGAAATGACACAGGCCAAACATTAAATAATTCAGGTTATTACACACCCACACCAGTTAAAAACATGGTACAACTTATACATTTTAAATATTTAAAACTGCTACATTTGGGACTAGGGAAATATCTCAGTAGGTAAAATACTTGCCTCACAAACAAGGGGACCTGAGTTCTATCCCCACCACCTAAGTAAAAAGCCAGGTATGAAGGTGCACTTGGAATCCCAGTGCTGAGGACATGGGGACAGATGGATCCCTGGGGCTTCTCTGGCCCAACCAGCCTGGCCTCAATGGTTGGCTTCAGACCAGTGAAGACCTGTCTCCCAAAAAGGTAGGTGGTTCCTGAGGAACAATACCCAAGATTCTCCTCTGGCCACCAAACACAACTGCACACACACACACACACACACACACACACACACACACACACACACACACACACACACACACCACTCACACTTTTTTGATCTCTAGAAGGGCATTAGAGACACTTAAGAGTCCTATTATGTTTTTCTACTTTAAATCCACTGAAATCTTCTTTTCTGCACCTTTCCTGTCCCATGTGTCCTTACTCTGCCTCACTACTTCGGAACAGACAGTGCAGCTTGCAACAACTGAAAAACTACAAACAGATAAGATTCTGTGATTTGAAACAGTTTTAACATTCACAGATTATTACTTCTATCTTTCAAATTAAACAAAAACATGATGTCTTTTAGAGGGTTATCTAAAAGAAAAGGAAAATTATAGGCCTGATTTCCTTTAGGCTATGAAGCTGATAATAGTCTCACCTGACAGTTCAAATTTCATTTTTCAAGTCTTCATGTCTTTAAGCCCAAGGGTTTGCAAGCAAGGGGCCAGACTGTGTGTTCTAAAACAGACCCCCTACAAAGAAGACTGTATGAGGTGGGAAGTGTACATAAGAGAATATTTTAGTGGACTGAAAGTAGAAAAACAAAGTAGAACTCTTAAGAGACTGACTGCTTTAATGGTGGCTCATATGGTCCCCTTCACATCAAAAGAAAACATAGGAGCTTTAAACCCATGAAGTAACTGAAAAATTCACATCAGGTTTTAACAGGTGTAAAAGTCTAATAACACAGATTATTTAATATTAATATTTCTTCACAGCAAATGTCCTCACAACAGGCTTGGAATCCATAATAGAGAATGTCTAAAAAACTTTACTTCAGAGAACAAAAGCAGAGTTAAGTGAAATGCCCATGGACAGATGAGCCATCTATGCTGTACAGATATGGCAAATCTATTGTTCCCTAAAAGATCCATAGCAAACTACCACCAGCTGTATGTCTTAAAGCAATGCAGATCTTATCCCCTTATAGCTCTGGAAGTCAGTTTGGAATTACACTGGCAGGGCTAAAATCAAGATGGTGGCACAGCTATTCACTTCTAACAGCTCTGGTGGAAATTATATTTCCTTTGCCTTTACTAGTTTCTAGAGATTTCCTACATTCCTTACCTTGTGACCCCTTTATCAAATCACTCCATCCTCTAACATCCAGAGTAATATCATCTACTTCCCTTCTGTCAATAAATTTCTCCATGGCCTCTTATAAGAATACTTCTGATTACATTTATGGTTCACATAGATAACCCAGGAAATTTATCCTATCTTAAAATCTCCAATAAAACCTTCACTATTTCCTTTGCTTTGTAAGACACACAGACAGGTTCCACAAATTAGGACCTGGCAATCTCTGGCAGGCATTATTAAAGCGAGCTACAGAGTAAGACTGAATCCATGCACACTCATGATGCATCTGCTAAGTATCTTACCCACAGCTATATGGTTGTTGCAGGTTGTTACTGGTTTCCTATGTGACTGGGTTTCTCACAAAAGAAAATTTTCACCCTTCCCCTCTCTCACACACAGTTTGAAGGTAAATTACTGATAAAAAAGTCTTAAAATATCCTTTTGAAACAATATAATAATGAAAACATGGGCAAAGATGCAACTGAGCAAAACATTTTAATGGTAGAAAAAAATAAATTCTTTCATAGTTTCAAAATGGCTGTCAATAGTCCAGGTTACATTATGTAAGATAAAGTCAGGCCCATATACTGAAAAGTAAGGAAGATGGACATTAACTATCTAATGAATTCAGATATTGCAACTTCAAAACATATTGATGAACCAAAAATTTCTCATCCCTACTCTACACTATCCCCCAAAATATCTTTATTTGTGTCTATTAAAAATTGTAGACATTCCATCTGAGTACTAAAGCAACATATGTAAGATGTATGTATTTTCTAGCTGATATTACCAGTAAACTATATGACCTTGATTAAGTTCCTTCTCTATAGAACTCAGTTTCGGGTAAAATGAGATGGCTCTCAACTTGATGACAGTAACAAAACTTCATCTCCAATCAAAAGTTATTGCTGTGAATGATGCAAGCAGCCATCAAGAATTTTTTAATGTAGCAAAATACTATACAATCAAAATAATCTTTCACCCACCCCAAGTTCTGAGCCTCAATCTCCTACTATGGTTGTAAGAATGCCAAGGCTGGGACTTAGCATGGTGATGCTCACATGCAATCCCAGCACTTGGAGGAAAAACGTAGTAAGACCCAGAGTTTAAGGTCAGCCTGGGGTTACCTGTCTCCAAAAACATCCAAGAGTAGTCATTTAATATATGCCATTCAGTGATAGATCAACTGCCTTCATATTAACTAAGTTCTCTATTAATTATCTTTTCCATAAAGCCTTAAGATAAGCATGTGTTGGGATCTATACATAAATTCAACACTGAATGGACTCAGTAGGTTATCTCTCTCTCTCTCTCTCTCTCTCTCTCTCTCTCTCTCTCTCTCTCTGTGTGTGTGTGTGTGTGTGTAATGCTAATAATTATAGACAATACCATGAATTTGAGAGAAGAAAAAAGGGGTTATGGAAATTATGAAAATACAGAACTTGTATACCAAATTCTCAAAAACAAAAAATCATTAAAAACTAATAATTCAAACTTTAAAAAGATACACCAATGTTGTGTTACTTTTGCCAAATTTTCTCTATAATTAACTAGCTGTATTTGCAAGTTAGACAAATTAAGTTGCATTGACAATCAATATAATTGACTTGACTGTTCCTAGAGAAATGTGTCTTCGGCATAAAAAGAGGCACAACTAATATGAGGCCAGATTAGACAGTCCAGAGCTTTGTTCATACTCCTGTGCAGACAACTAGAAAACAAACAAATCATTGGAAAATTGCTTAATGGTTTCCTAGAGGAATCCTGTTGTTCCTCTTCATTACCGGTATGATTCTAAAACCTCTTGATTTTAATTCCCAAAAGTATGGAAGGGGAAACATACTAATCTGAACATTGGCATATTGGCTTTCTGTTGTTTCTGTAACCAACTATACAAACAACACAAATCTATCTTGAAATTCTGGAGGCCATTTTTGGTCTCACTGGGGTAAAATCATGGTGCTAGCAGGGCTAAGTTCTTTATGGAGTTTAGGATAAAATAGTTCCTTCTTTTTTATTTCCTTTGCTCACAGTCACTGTCTCCATTCACAAATCAAAAATCCTTATAGGAGAGACATCTGACGCCAGGGATCTGCTCACCGGATCTGAATTCCTCAGCGGGATCCAACACACCTGGACACTGCTGAGACCTCGGTAACAGTTCTGCCTCCATCCCCGAGAAGAGGACAGACATCAGAATATTGGATCTGTTTCCATCTACCAGAAAGGAACCTTGGTTCCATACCCACCAGGAGAGGAAGAGACTCCTGCATTACCCACCAGAAGAAAAGATGAGAAGAGGACAATGTAAAAGCACATTCAACAACAGAAAACCCAATATGACACCACCAGAGACTAGGAATCATACACCAGCAAGACCTGAACAACACAATGCAGATGAACCAGAAGAGAATGACCTTAAAAACATCTTGATGAAAATGATAGCAGACCTCAAAGAGACATTAGAAAATCCATTAAAGAAATGGAAGAAAACACAAACCAAAAAATACAAGATATCAACAAATCTCTCAAGGAAACAGTTCAAGACCTAAACACTGAAATAGAGACAATAAAGAAAGCACAATCTGAGGGAATGCTGGAAATAGAAAAGCTGGATAAACGATCAGGAACTACAGACGCAAGCATAACCAACAGAATACAAGAAATGGAAGAGAGAATCTCAGGAGTTGAAGACACACTAGCAGAAATAGACTCATCACCCAAACAAAACCTTAAGTCCAACAAATCCCTAACACAAAATAGCCAGGAAATATGGGCTACCATGAAAAGACCAAACCTAAGAATAATACGTATAGAAGAAGGTGAAGAAATCCAACTCAAAGGCACAGAAAAATATTCAACAAAAACATAGAAGGAAACTTTCCCAAATGAAAGACATGCCAATGAAAATACAAGAAGCCTACAGAACACCAAATAAACTGAACAAAAAAGGTCTCCTTGCCACATAATAATGAAAAACCAAACATACAGAATAAAGAGAAAATATTAAGAGCAGCAAAGGATAAAGGTCAAGTAACTTATAAAGGCAAGCCTATCAGAATTACACCTGACTTTTCCATGGAAACTCTGAAAGCCAGAAGGTCCTGGATAGATATTCTACCTATACCATGGATTCCAGCCCAGACTACTATACCCAACAAAGATTTCAATCCATATGGATAGAGTAAACAAGATATTCCATAATAGAACCAGATTCAAACAATACAAATCCACCAACCCAGCCCTACAAGAAAGTTCTGGAAGGAAAACTGCAACCCAAGGAAGTTAACTACAACCAGAAAAATATAGGCAATAGATAATCGCACTTTACCAATAGGCAAAAGGAAAAAGGGATAGAATCCCACACATAATTTAGCTACCATCACCAAATCAAAAACAAACAAGAATGAACAATCAATGGTCATTAATATCCATCAATATTGATGGTCTTAACTCCCCTCTAAAAAGACATAGATTAGCAGAATGGATAAGAAGACAGGCTCCATCCTTCTGCTGCATACAAGAAACACAACTCAACTTCAAAGACAGACAGTACCTAAGAATTAAAGGTTGTGGAAAGATTTTCCAATCAAATGGACCCAAGAAACAAGCGGGAGTAGCAATCCTAATATCCAACAAATTGGAATTTAAAATAAAATCAATCAAAAGAGATGAAGGAGGTCACTTCCTACTCATCACAGGAGAAATCCATCAGGAAGAAGTCTCAATACTGAACATTTATGCCCCAAATACAAAGGCATCCACGTTTGTAAAAGAAACATTACTAAAACTCACACATAAAACTGCACACACTTATAGTGGGAGACTTCAACACCCCACTCTCACCACTGAACAGGAACACCAGACAGAAACTTAACAAAGAAACAAAGGAACTAATAGAAGTTATGGCAAAATTGGACTTAACAGATATCTATAGAACATTCCATCCAAATACAAAACAATTTACCTTCTTCTCAGTGCCACTTGGAACCTTCTCTAAAATCTACCACATACTTAGCAGCATAGCAAACCTCAACAGGTACAAAAATTGAACTACCCCCTGTATCTTTTTTTCTTGTTGTTTTTTTGAGACAGGGTTTCTCTGTGTAGCTTTGGAGCCTATACTGGCACTCGCTCTAGAGATCAGGCTGGCCTCGAACTCACAGAGATCCTGCTGCCTCTGCCTCCCGAGTGCTGGGATTAAAGGCATGCACCACCAATGCCCAGCTAACCCCCTGTATCTTATCAGACCACCATGCTTTAAAGTTAGAATTCAACAACAACACGAATTACAGAAAACCTACAAACTCATGGAAATTAAGTAACACATAAATGCACAATTCTAGGTGGAGGAAGAAACAAAAAAGAAATTAAAGATTTCCTAGGATTCAATGAGAATGCAGACTCAACATACCCACACCTATGGGACACTTTGAAAGCAGTGCTAAGAGGAAAGTTCATAGCGTTAAATGTCCACATGAAGAGAAACAGGAGAATAATCACACTAGAGAACTAACAGCACAACTGAAAGCTTTAGAACACAAAGAAGCCAATACACCGCGGAGGATCAGACACCAGGAAATAATCAAAATGAGGGCTGAAATCAATAAAATGGAAACTAGGAGAACAATACAAATAATCAATATAACGAAGAGTTGGTTCTTCGAGAAAATCAATAAGATAGACAAACCTTTATCCAAACTTACCAAACAACAGAGAGTGAAAATGCAAATTAATAAATCAGGAATGAAAAGGGGGACATAACAAAAGACACAGAGGAAATCCAGAGAATCATCAGGTCATACTTGGAAAATCAGTATTCCTCAAAATTCAAAAATCTAAAGGAAATGGACAATTTTCTGGACAGATTTCACTTACCAAAATTAAATCAAGAACAGACAAGCAACATAAACAGACCTAAAACCCCTAATAAAATAGAAGCAGTCATTAGAAGTCTCCCAACCAAAAAAAGCCCACGGCCAGATGGCTAAAGAGTAGAATTCTACCAGAAATTCAAGGAACAGCTAATACCAATTCTCCTCAAAGTATTCCACACAATTGAAGCAGAAGGATCATTGCCAAACTTTTTATGAGGCTTCAATAACCTTGATACCCAAACCACACAAAGATACAGCTAAGAAAGAGAACTACAGACCAATATCACTCATGAACTTTGATGCAAAAATTCTCAATAAAACACTGGCAAATTGAATCCAAGAACACATCAGAGAAATCATCCACCATGATCAAGTAGGCTTCATCACTGGGATGCAAGGATGGTTCAACATAGGAAAATCTATCAATGTAATCCACTATATAAACAGACTGAGGAAAAAAAACACATGATCATTTCACTAGATGCCAAAAAAGCCTTTGACAAAATCTAACACCCCTTCATGATAAAGGTCTTGGAGAGATCAGGAATAACAGGAACATACCTCAACATAATAAAAGCAATATACAGCAAGCCAACAGCCAACATCAAATTAAATGGAGAGAAACTCGATCCAATTCCTCTAAAATCAGGGACAAGACAAGGCTGTCCACTGTCTCCATACCTCTTCAATATTATCCTTGAAGTTTTAGCTAGAACAATAAGACAACAAAAGGAGATCGAGGAAATAAAATCAGAAAGGAAGAAGTCAAACTCTCACTATTTGCAGATGATATGATAGTCTAAGTGACCCGAAAAACTCTACCAAGGAACTCCTACAGCTGATAAACACCTTCAGCAATGTGGCTGGATACAAGATTAACTCAAAAAAATCTGTAGCCCTACTATATACCAATGATTCATTGGTGGAGAAAGAAATCAGAGAAACATCACCCTTTACAATTGCCACAAACATCATAAAATACACTGGGGTAACACTAACCAAAAATGTGAAAGACCTGTACCATAAGAATTTTGACTCTCTAAAGAAAGAAATTAAAGAAGATACCAGAAAAATGGAAAGATATCCCATGCTCTTGGACAGGTAGGATCAACAAAATAAAAATGGCAATCTTGCCAAAAGAAATCTACAGATTCAATGCAATCCCCATCAAAATCCCAACACAATTCTTCACAGACCTTGAAAGAACAGTTTTCAACTTTATATGGAGAAACAAAAGACCTAGGGTAGCCAAAACAACCCTGTACAATAAAGGAACTTCTGGAGGCATCACCATCCATGACTTCAACTCTTTTACAGAAATATAGTCCTGAAAACAACTTGGTATTGGCACAAAAATTGAAAGGTAGACCAATGGAAGAGAGGTGATAACCCTGATATTAACCCACACACCTACAGACACCTGATTTTTGACAAACAATCCAAATTGATACGATGGAACAAAGAGAACATCTTCAACAAATGGTGTCGGCATAACTGGATGCGGACATGTAGAGGACTACACATAGACCAAGCTTATCACCGTGCACCAAACTTAAGTCCAAATAGATGAAAGACCTCAACATAAACCCAGCCACACTAACCCTATTAGAAGACAAAGTGGGAAATACCCTTGAATTAATTGGTACAGAAGACTGCTTCCTGAACATTACACCAGTAGCACAGACACTGAGATCAACAATTGATAAATGGGACCTCCTGAAACTGAGAAGCTTCTGTAAGGCAAAGGACACAGTCAGCAAGACAAAACAGCAGCTCACAGACTAGGAAAAGATATTCACCAACCCCACATCTGACAGAGGGCTTATCTCCAAAATATACAAAGAACTCAAGAAGCTAGTCTCCAAAACACCAAACAATCAAATTAAAAAGTTGGGTACAGAACTAAATAGACAATTCTCAATAGAGGAATCTAAAATGGCTGAAAGCCACATAAGAAAGTGTTCAACATCCTTAGCGATCAGGGAAATGCAAATCAAAACAACTCTGAGATACCATCTTACTCCTGTCAGAATGGGCAAAATAAAAAACACCAATGACAGTTTATGCTGGGGATGATGTAGAGAAAGGGGAACATTTCTCCACTGCTGATGGGAGTGCCAACTTGTACAGCCACTTTCGAACGCAGTATGACTCCTCAAGAAAATGGCAATCAGTCTACCACAAATCCAGCAATTCCACTCTTAGGCATATACCCAAAAGAAGCACATTCATACAACAAGGACATCTGTTCAACTATGTTCATAGCAGCATTATTTGTAATAGCCAGAAAGTGGAAGCAGCCTAGATGCCACTTAACCAAAGAATGGATAGAGAAAATGTGGTACATTTACACAATGGAGTACCATTAAGCAGAAAAAAAAACAATGGAAACTTGAAATTTGCAGGAAAATGGATGGAATTAGAAGAAACCATTCTGAGCGAGGTAACCCAATCACAAAAAGACAAACATGATTATGTTCTCACTCATATTTGGATTTTAGACATAGAGTAAAGGATTACCAGCCTACAATCCAAACTGCCAGAGAAGCTAGTAAACAAGGAGGACCCTAAGAGAGACATACATGGTCCCCTGGAGAAGGGGAAAGGGTCAAGATCCCCTGAGCAAATTGAGAGCACAGGAGGAGGGGGGAGGGAGCTAGGAGAATGAGAAGGGAAGAAGAGGAAGGATGCAAAGGACATGAGGGAGCAGAAAGGTTGAGTCAGGAGGAGAATAGAAGATAACAAGAATGGAGATACCATAATAGAGGGAGACATTTTAGGTTTAGAGAAATCAGGCACTAGGGAAATGTCTGGAGAGCTACAGAGATGACACCAGCTAACAATCTAAGCAACAGAGGAGAGGCTACCTTAAATGCCCTCCCCTGATAATGAGATTGATGACTGGCTTATATGCCAACCGATAGCCCTCATCCACCAGCTGGTGGAAGTAGAAGCAGACACCCACAACCAATCACTGAACTGAACTGGAATCCAGATGCAGAGAAGGACGATTGAAGAGCAAAGGAGTCCACACCAGGCTGGTGAAACCCACAGAAACAACTGACCTGAACATTGGAGAACTCTTGCTCCCCAGACAGACTGATAGCTGGGATACCAGACCCCAGGAACATGGATTTCATTGAGGAAGCCTCGGAAATCTACGGGACCAACTGCAGTAGTTCAGTACTTATCCCTAGCATAGGTGTGGACTTTGGGAGCCCATTCCACATAGAAGAATACTCCCTGAGCCGAGACACACGGGGGTGGGCCCAAAGGATATGATAGACATTGATGACACACTATGGAAGGCCTCACAATCCAGGGGGAGCAGAAAGGATATATGATAGGTAGGGTTTTAGTTGGGGGCGGTGGACGGGAGGGAGAAGGGAACTGGGATTGTCACGTAAAACAATCTTGTTTCTAATTCAAAGAAAAAAATCTGAAAAAAAAGAAAAAGAAAAAAATTCTTATAGATTTTTTTTTGTAATATAATATCACCTTGACTATGACAGTTTAGTCTCCATCTTTTACTTACAATGAAACTGAACTAACTCTCTTGGGTAATCTAAAATATTTAATTCAATAGTATCTGCAAAATCCCTTCTGCCATGGAAAATAATAATATCACAGAGTCCGGAGATTAAGATGTAGACAGACATCTTCAGGAAGCTATTATTATACCCACTGCAACTGGCCCTAATTCTAATAATTAGACTACTATAATTGTATACAGACATTCAGTTACATAAATTCATCCAATGGATTTAACCAGTGGGCATAACCAGAGTGGAGCACTGATGACAAAACAATCCTTCCCCAATTAGGGAAACAGCTCAACTGGTAAAATGTTTGCAGTGTAAGTATGTGCACCTGAGTTTGGATCCCCAGGACCTGCACAAAAAGCCTGGTGGTGCAACATGCACCTGTCATCCCACTGCTAGGGATGTGGAGACAAAGAGGGCCCCCAGGGCTTGCTGGCCACCCGATTCAGTCACATTGGTGAGATTTAGGTCAAATGGGAGACCCTGTCTCCAAAAAAAAATGTGAACATACACACCACACACACACACAAAAATAATATTTTGCAATTTGTCATAATAAAAAGTAGAATAGAGGTACTTTGTAGTAAGGTGGTAGATTAGAAGCCTCATTACTGTAACCTGGAGTTAGAAAACAGTCAAAAGATAATACACAGCAAGCCCTTAGACTGTAAGAAAAAAATGTTTAAATGAAATTAAGCAAGGGCTCACTGAAGGAAAGCAGTAGGAAAACCAAACTACAGGCATCACACAGTCAAAATAAGGTGCCCAAGACAACAGCAGAAACTACAAAGAGGATGCTGTTCTTCATATATATAGGGCATGCAGGACCAAAAGAGACAACAGTGGAGTGCATGGGGTACAAGGGAACTACCTGAAAAAAACTTAAAACTCCAGCTCTCCACAAGACAGACCACACAGAACACCAAGGCTGCAGACAGCAGGCTTCCCATTGACCTTCCCCCCAACACAGCACAAAGTAGTGCCTGTTAGAGCCTTCACCTTTCAACTCACTTCAGTTGTGCCAGTGATTCACCCCAGAAGTGCCAGCAATTCACCCCAAAAGAATGCTCTTTGTTTCTTTTTTCTATTATTTAATCTCCACTCTTGCATGTGTGTCTCATGATTGTTTTGCCTTTCTCTGCATATTGCTCAGCCAGGTTTTAGGATTGCTGTATATGTTTCTTCACCTAGTCTTAAACAAGGCATTCTTTTGTTTTACAACCTTTCGCCCAAATCTCACATTCTTTCCCTCTTATTTATATGTCATCTCCTCCATCATCCTTCCCGCCTGCAATTTTTACCTCTTAATGATTTTACCAATCTCTCAACTCTGCAGACCCTAACAGTATCACAACTTCACTGTCCTAGGCACTTTATCCACTCTGATTTCGTTTCTTTTCAAAGTTGACCTACAACTTATCCTTATCTCAACTGCCTTACTCACGTCTCCCTATCCTGAACTCATCAACTCAAAACGACACTGCACTCCATCCTATCCTTTGCATCTCCTCCAACAGTTATTGAGAGCAAGAGGGCACTGTGGTTAACTGGCTAGTACACCATTTGCATAGTGTTAAAATCAAGTGGTTGTGGATTTCCTCACAGTCTACTTGGAATAATACAGAGCTGGCAACACCCTCAGCTCCTACACTGGTGAACTGTTTCTGAATTCTACACCAGAACTCAACAGCATTCAAGCGACATTTGAACACTGTGAATACTTCAACTGAAAGAATATGGCTGATACACACTCACAAAATGAAATAACCTTAGAAGTACAAATTCCTGTGTAGTAACATATGAAACACACACACACACACACACACACACACACACACACACACACACACACAGCATAACACCTTCAAAACTTACTAACCCTACTTTCATACCACCTAGTATGAATGGATTAGAAGACATTTCAGAAAACTCAAAGCAGTGGTTATTAAGTATTTTCAAAGGCATAAACACCAAGATAAAATAAAAGATGAGCAAAAATGGGATAAAGACACCGAAAACATGATCCAAAATGCTGGAAATGAAAAACATGGTGAGTCAATAAAGAACTCCTCGAAACTCTCACCAATAGAATGGGTCAAGGAGAGGACAGAGAAGGGAACTTGGAGGACAAGGTGGAAGGGCTGGAACTGTTCAAATTGTGGAACTACTAGAAGAAAATACAGGGAGTTCACTTCAATACCTGGACATAAGGAAGGACAACCTTAGTGAGACTCTCATTGCTCGGGAAATAAAAACTGCAATCAACATATGGGACCTCATGATGTTAAAGAATTTCTTTATAGTAAAAAAAAGAAAGAACTGGCAATAGACAGAAGAGGCAGCCTACAGAATGGAGAATTATTCTGCCAGCTACACAGTTCACAGTGAATTAGTGTCTAGAATGTGCAAAGAACTCAAGAAGCTGAACATCAAG
The DNA here is from genome assembly GCF_003668045.3 of Cricetulus griseus. NCBI lineage: Eukaryota > Metazoa > Chordata > Mammalia > Rodentia > Cricetidae > Cricetulus > Cricetulus griseus. The sequence continues at coordinate 62,198,749 of NC_048604.1, forward strand.
AAAACAAGCACTCCAATAAAAATAAACAAATAAAAACAGGCCATGGAACTGAGCACAATTCTCAAAAGAAGAAATACAAATGGGCAAGAAACAGTTTTTAAAAGTATTCAATATCATCAGCGGTCAGGAAAATGCAAACAAAAACTATTCTTTAAGACTTCATCTCACTCAAGCAATAATGATTACCATCAGGAAAACAAGTGGTGCTGGAGAGATGGCTTAGTGGTAAGGGGCACTAGGTGCTCATCCAGAGGACCTGGATTTGATTTCCAGCATCCATATGGCAGCTCACAACCCCCCAGTTCCAGAAAATTTGATACCTTCTTGTGATCTTTGTGGGTACCAGGCACACATGTGATGCACAGACATGCATGCAGGTAAAACACCCATACACATAAAGTAAAATAATAATATTTTTAAATTTTCTTTGAAAAAAACAAAAACCCAAGCAAACAAACAAAAACAAAAAAGAAATGACCAAAAATGATGGTGAGGTTGTGGGGAAGGGGTGATATTTATCAGCTCTTGGTGGGAGTGCAAATTGGGACAGCTATTATGCAAACTATTATGGAAATTTCTCAAAAATCTAAAAGCAGACCCACCATATTACCCAGTGATAGCAGTCCTGTATGTATGAAAGGTGTCCATACCCTACCACAGAGAAACTTGCACATCTGTGTTTATTCTTGTGCAATTCACCATAGCCAAAAATGCAATCAACTGATGAATGGATGGTGAAAATAAGGCATTTTATTCAGCTGTAAAGAAAAAGAACATTAGGAAATTTGTGAGAAAATGTATAGAACTGGAAAATCACTAAGTAAGATAAGCCAGTTTAGAAAGACAGACACATTTTCTCTCATATGTGGATCTTAACTTTGGATTTTTAGACTTGTTTTTAATATAGAGTATATGTACCTACAGGTCTGGAAGCTAGAAAGGGCACATGAGAAAGGTAGAGGACTATAAAACACATATAATATGAAAGTCGGGTTGGGATACTAAGAGGAGAGGGTAAGAAGTCCACAAACCAAAACTGAGATGTGGAAACTTATGTAAGCTCATTGCAAAATATGTACTTTAAAAAGAAAGTCAGGAATTTAAGCACAGATACCCTGACATAGGTGGACAGTGTGTTCTCAGAAGAAAACATGGGTTACTAAATGAAAATCTCATTGCCAGATGTGGGATTACTTCCCCCACCATGTATCTTTGACACAAGAGGCTGTAGAGGCGACCAAAACAACACGGCTATTGCCATTGCTCTTAGTTGCCCACGACAACTAGATAGTAAAACCCTGGTGAAGACACCACATACTTCGCTTTCAGGACATAGAGAAATCAAGCTGCAATGTCCCTGCAAACTTCCTCCCTGCTGACTAGCTTTTGCAGTGCCAGAAAGTACTGTGAGGGGCCACTGGGGTACAAAAGATATCAACAGTCGTATCCAGTGGTGTAATCTGCATGCTACAATACCAACCTACCAAATAAGATGTTGCCACTTACTGGTGCAATACTGGCACGAGTATCGCTGGGTAACTGATTAGTTTTGAGGTCTGTTCCACAGGAAGGAACTCACACTTCTTCAAACCTAGTCAGAAGATCATGGCTGGGGGAGTCATAGGTCCTAAGGGGAACCCACTACTGTTGTTTTGCATAATGGGACATGTTATCAAACTGCCTTCTAAATATTGTATGTTTCTACCCATACATAAATCCTACTCTCAAGTTTTTCTTCTTTTTTTTGCAATGGACAGCAGTCATTTGTCCATTTGTCCAAAATGCAGGGGATAAAGTACTACTGAGTGTGCATCCCTAAAGAAGTTCTTTCCTTTACCTCCACAGCCCTGCTAAAATGGCTCAGAGACATTACCTAAGAGCTCTTGGAATCTAAGAACTGGAGGATAGGAAGGAAATTGATGAAGTGCTGACTTCTGGTCATCACAGGACCATAGCACTGGTGAACTCACAGCAACTTCGATTACCTGCAGAAGACCCCACATGATCAAGCCAATGGACAATTAACCATGAATGATACAGGAGACTGAGGCTCTACCCCATGCCGAAGAGCTCAATATTGGTAATGACAGCTTGCAGTAGGAGCTCAGGTTTTTGTGAGGAGTGTGTCTGCTGGCATGTAGCCCGTACTCTGGCGGATGGAGCCATACTCATGAAAGTGCAGGTGGCACTAACTGAACTCAGTGGCTTATTTTCAAAAGAGGAAATGATGGTGAGAGGGAGATGTACTTGGGGATCCAATGGAAAAAAGAAGTGGAATTTGGGTTGGATATGTTCACGATATACTGTGTGCATGTATGAAGTTGTCAAATCAAAATATTCTAAAAGAAAAATGAGAAATATGAAAATAATTTTTCCACTTAACTAAGCATAAGCACAACTCTCAACTGAAAAAAAAACACGATCTATTTTGATCATGTTTCCCCTTCCCCTGACCCCTCACACATCCATCCCATCTCCCTACCCACCCAACTTTATGGTTCCCCTAACAAAAAAAAACACAAAAATCCCACAGAAAATACAAAATGAATATCTAAACAAACTGGCCAGTAAAATGAATAAAATGCCAAAACAAACAAAAAGTCCACAAAAATACGTTGAGCCTCTTTTGGGTTTGGGTTGGCTAACTGCTCCTGAGCACGGGGCCTGCCCTAGCATGTGCTTGATGCACACAGTGACACTCCAATGGCCAAGACTTAGTTTCACTTTTCCAGCAGATATCAACTGCAGATAGCTTCTTGGCTAGATGTGGGATCCCCATGTCCACTTCCCCCTCAGTGCTGGGATCCCATCTGGCTTGAACCTGTGCCGTTCTTGCACAGGCACAACTCTTACCTGTAATAGAACGTTGCTCTCTATATCATTGCCATCATTTCACTGTCATAAGGAAAACTCCAAGGAAACCCTTTGTCTTCATATGCATTTATATATTCTGAAATATCTCTGTGTCCGTCTCTTTTTCAGTATGTTTTATTCCTTATTTAAGTTTTCATCATAGCTCTTCTGTGTGTGTGTGTGTGTGTGTGTGTGTGTGTGTGAGAGAGAGAGAGAGAGAGAGAGAGAGAGAGAGAGAGAGAGAGAGAGAGTAAATCACCCATAGGTGATTAAAGCATTTTAAGAGAATGGCAGAGAGACATTTGAGAGTTACATTCAGGAATTAAAATTTTGCCTGTGAAGGCAACTGTCCCCAACATCTGTCACCCTGATCATTGTAAGATTTAATCTGGTTGCACTGGCTGGCTAAGGTGGACCCTTCTCCCTTCACCATTCTTGCACATCCCTCCAGAATTTTTGTCCTTGTCAAAAGGGACACCCTTCTGTGATAGACAAGAACTCTCCTTTGGTCATGGGTATATAAGTAAATACAGTTCCCTGGTAGGGAATCTCCAAATACGTTCTGAAAGAATAATAAATTTGAAAATTATTAGTGAGACTCAAATTCTAACAAGGAAGCTATAATAGTGGATATAAAACACATGCACCATATCTGTAGACAAATAACCAAGCACTGTTTCCAGAAAACTAAGTGCTGGGGATATAGTTCAGCCAGTAAAGAGTTTTGCCACACAATCATGAGGACGAAAGTTCAATCCCCAGGAACTATATAAAAACACCAAGCACCCAGGGGGGTGGCACCTGCCTTTAACCCCAGCATTCGGGAGGCAGAGGCAGGTGGATCTCTGTGAGTTCGAGACCAGTTCGTGACCAGCCTGGTCTACAAGAGCTAGTTCCAGGACACCCTCCAAAGCCACAGAGAAACCCTGTCTCGAAAAACCAAAAACAAACAAACAAAAATCCAGCAAGCACATTGGTTTGTAATCCCAGAGCTGACTTAGGAGGAGACAAGCAGATCCCAGGGGATCACTGGCCAGCCATCCTAACACAACCAACAAGTCCTCAGGTCCCAATGAGAGACCCTGTTTCAAAAATAAATAAAGGTACAAGGTTACTGGCTACTGAGAAACATCTGAGGCTGTCCTCCAGCTCCCATATCCATGTACATATAAATTCACATGCCACACTTAGCATGCAACACACACACACACACACACACACACACACACACACACACACACACACACACACACACACACACACACACGACAGGGTCATATGTTAGGTGAAAGGTTCTAGCATCAAACTTCAGGATAGAAAAATCCAGAGCACTGGGTAGAGATGAAAAAGAACAGACATTTTGGCTTAGTTTTAAATCTTTCTAATAACTGGGGTTACCTAACAGTGGGAAAACTTTCCTCTCTGAATAATTATTACAAATATGAATAAAGACAGTAAATGGCTACAAATTGCCAGGGGAGGTGGTGGGTCACTCCTGTAGGTCCAGCACTTAGGAGGCTTCTCGTGAGAGGCCATCCTGAGCTACACAGTGGGTTCCAGGCCAGCCTAGACTACAATATAAAACCCTGTCTCAAAAGCAAAACAAAACAACTGTAAACTTGATGTGCACTTTAAATAAGTTGTTTAATGGAGTGCACTATAGGTCCATTTCACCTACAAGATTCTTTCGTTCTAGAATCTGACTTAACAAATACAATTATCTCCACCAAAAGTTTACATCAACGTTCTATTATGGCAACAACATCATTATAAATGTTAAACAGTTCATCAACAAACAGCAGAGAACATGTTTTCCATGCTAGGGAGTGATGATACATGACACAGTTCGTTTTTACAGTTGAACTACTTGTTTAGCCTGTTTTTACAGTTTAACTACTTGTTAGCCATGAGATAAACTGAAAATAGAATTAGTCTCCCTTCTGAAATGCACAGACCAGAAACACCAACATAGTCCCCTTCAAATGTCTGCTCTCTCCTCCAGAGGCCTCGATTTCCTGGGAGGACTGTGCTTCCCCACGTTTCTGCAGAGACTCAAGCGCTCACATTTCTGGGCTCAGCTTTCCTTCTCCCAAAGCCTTATGTTGTGCTTAGTAGCCAAGAACAAAGGTGTGAGCCACGGCCTCGGAAGAGATTATCGCCACCAGAAAAAGGAAGATCCCCTCAGAAGCTAGGGAGGTGTGCTATATCTATGGAAACCACGGCAAAGCAAATTGATGGTTGTGTACAAGTATAATAACATCAGCAAATAAGAGAAAGGAAGCCACCACCACCTGGATAACCTTATACAAAAGCCACTCAAATCACCACCAGCCAGAGCCATGGAGACCACAGTCAGGAAGCGAGGTCTGGGGGAAGCTACAAGGGTTCGGATAGCTAGCCAATAACGGTGAGATCACAGCCAGATGGTCCTCCGGGACACCAACAAGAACATCCTGACCTCCTTGTCAGCCTCCATGTCACATTGGTCCGGAATCACTTTAAGCATAGCCCTTACTGTGGGGGAGGGTAATGAGGACTCTAACAGACAGGCTGAGGGGGGAGGGATAACAGCTCTGTAACAAGTGGGAGCAGCAGTGGGTACTAAGCAAAAGCCAAGAGAAAGAATTCTGTCCTTGTGTTGTCCTCAAGCAATGAAGGAGATGAGATAGGGCAGCCAAGAACAGACTCAAAACTCACCTCCTCATTACTCCTGGTACCAGCTAGGGAAGAAACGTCCTCCTTGAGTATACCTGACCTTCATCTGTCCAGCAGTTCAAATAGTGCTCCACTGCTGAATGCAGCACTAAATATTAGTTTAAATATATATATATATATATATTATATATATATATGCTGCATTATAGGAGAAAACAAACAATAACTAATGTAATAAAGGGAAGAGAATATAGACAAAGTGTTTCTTGTATGGGAGTTTTGAGGTAAAGAGAATTACACTAAGAAAGACTTCATTAGTGAAGAGACGATGACAGGAATTGTGGAATGAGTGGAGGAAAATCCATTTTGCAAAATCACAGAGGAGAGAAGAAAACTTGGTTATGCAAAAAGTAATATGTTTGGATCCACAGTGCCTTTAGTGCAGCGTTTCCAATGACAGCACCTAAGACGGTTTTTAGTATGTGAATGAGCATGTTTATTCAATTGAGTGTATTTATGTTAATAGGTAATAGGAAACTGAGCAATTAGCACATCAAATCCATTTCACCTATATCACTGTTTAGAACAAATCAGTTTGTTCATGCATGCATTCATCCATGCATTCAAATTCCATAAATGTATATTCATTATATACTTGCCAATGAGTGAGCACAGCGTGGCTGTCTGAAAACAACAGAGATTAATTAACATCAGAAACTTTACAAACTCGTGAGGAAGAGCCGTAACAGAAAAGCTGAATAACTTTGAAAACAGTGGACAAGATGCAACTAGAATAAAATACATGCAGTCTATGGAGTTCTCCAGAGATTGTTAATATGTGAATTCACGGGAGAAGATTGCATAGGGAAACAAGTGAGGAAATGCTTCAACTCAGCTGCAATTCAGCCTAGTTCTCAGCGGTATCAAGATTATCAAATGGAGGCTAACAGTCACAAGCCTCGTCTTCCTCCTTACCTTCAGCATTACCAATATAATTCGACACATCACTTTAAAAATAAACCATTATAGGGGCAAAACTCATGTTAATTGTTACAAATCCACTCGTTTCCCCAAGGAATATCCAAAGGAAACTAGGGCTGAATGTCGATCTCTAAATCTCTGATAAAGGTTTCATTTTTAAAAGAAGCTCCAGGGCCAGGGTGATGTCTGAGCTTGTAAAGATGCATGCTGCCAGGCCTGACAACCTTGGTTTAATCCCTGGGGCCCACATGGTGAAAGGACAGAGACTGACTCCTCCAAGTTGTCCTCTGAGCTCTGCATGTACATCATGACACACACACACACCACACACACACACATACATCACACATACACCACACACACGTGCACACACACACACACACACACACACACACACACACACACACACACACACACGCTTTCGTGCACAGGCGGTTGGGAGGGGAACTAGATTTACTAAACTTTCTATATAATCCATCTGGCCATTATTTGATCCAGGTCCTTTGGGAAAGACTGAAGTGAGTCAGTTTCATCTCCTTTGGAGATAAAGGGGTTTTTTTGTTTTTGTTTTGTTTGTTTGTTTGTTTGTTTCAATTTGTAGCCCAAACAGGCCTCGAACATGGTAGCAATCTTTCTGTGTCGTTATCTGAACTTTGGGATAACCATCATGGACTGTCATGCCTGGCACTTGAGTCACCTGTAAATCAGGAATATCCCAGAAGAAACCATAATACCCCTTCACGGTTTCTCTTAAATATGTTTTTCTTTGTAAGTGTTTCCAATTCCAGAGTTGAAGACAAGGAAGGAAATAGTGTTGACTAAAATGTCTAAACAAAGGATGATTCATAGCTCATTTATTATACTATGTCAAAAATGGAGTTGAGAATAAACATACTAGAATTATAAATGAGGCTCAAAGTAAACTTGTATAAAATGAAATTAGTAAATACCAATTATCTTATTCTCAGTTTAACTGTGACTAGAAATAGTGCCTTTTAATTAATATCTATTCATGCTTCACCCTCAGCCTTGTCTCCAACTATGCGGTTTGGGAGTAAGTACATGATCTATGCCTCAGCTTGTCTTCTTGATTGTTAAAGAAGCCATGGGTTAGGAATGTAGCTCAATGGTAGAGTACCCAGCTTCTTAAATGGTGGGTAGTGTCCCCATGTTAGACTATGTAACTGAATGGACTGGATAGGAAAAGTTTAGCCACAGTACATGACTTCTAAACACACAAGAGTAAAAACTTAGCGCAAAATCTAATGTCTAATGAGTCCAAGGTCTTTCTGTCAGCACTCCTCTATGCTACAAGGTACAACTGAGCTGCTGCTTTGGTTCTGAACACGTACATGCACTTAGTGCTCATGTCCTCACACAAAATACCTTGGCCCAGATTGGAGACTACTGTACATTACAAACTTCAGTGTTTTAGTGTACAAAACTCTCCGTTCTTATAGGAACATACTGGTTTAATCATAGAAAAGAAAGAATATTTTCATGCTGTTGTTCTACAGCGTAAGTATCAAATTAGTGTATCACTGGGATGGATTACATTAGAAGGTTTGAATTTTAAGACTGCTTTTTGAGCTGATAACCTGAGTTTCAAAAAAACTGGTAAAAAAAAATTTGGCTTGGGGCTAAGCCAGAATTTCAAACCGTTTCTGAAATGGCTTTGAACATATTTCTGCCATTGTGTATAACACATCTAGGTGAAGTTGCATCTTCAGTATTAATTGATAAAACCAAACTTTTCATCAGACCTGAAAACATGGGAGGTGCTCTGCATCCTGCAGCATCAAATATTTAACCAATATTTAATTCCTTACATAAAAATAAACAAGCATATCTTCTTCCTATATGCAAATTTGTTTTCATCATAGTAACATTATACATATATATCAAAATTGTTTTAAGATAAATTTATGATTTATTATCAGTAAATATTTGACCTTTTAAGGCAGAAAACCACTCTGCTGAGTACACTGAAGGACGCAGTGATCTGGGGTGTAATGAATACTGCCCTTAGCCTAAATGCTTCATTTAGATACCTAGGGTCACATTAAAATTTCTCAGGAAAGAAAGGATGGTAACTGGAAAAGCTTAAAATCCCATGGTCTAGATCACCAGTATTCTGAAAAATTGGACAATGTCATATACTGCCACCTAAGTTCTTATCTTTATATCCATGAATTAATATAATTCTCAACCCTCATCAGAGAAACATCTTTTTACAGTAGATAGCAATTAATATAGAGCCCCAAAACAAATCAATGTGCAAAGAATAAGAGACTGTAGAATACTCAGCTCTAAATGAGACATCTCTATCATATTCCCTTCCACAATGCCTCAGGATCATTGAAGACGAGGGAGCTGTAAGATAGTAAGAACCAGAGGTAGTGGACATCTATAGCAAAATAGTTATTTGCTGAACACGAACCCACAGAGGCTGTGACTGTATGCACAAGATCTGCATAAGATCAAAACAGCCAAATACCAGCATGGGTAGGGAAAGAGCTCATGAAGTTGTACCCCTAGGTATGAGTCTATTTACAATTGCTGGGGGATAGAGAGTCACTTTTCTTTGGGGATGTGGCCTCTGAGAGGCTACCCAGGCACACAAGCAGCATTACGTGGATTCAGTGGCTTAAAAAATAAAGCACATGAAGCTAGCGGAAAGTGGGAGTGGAAGATAGGGAAGGAATGGAAGAGAAGGGAATAGGGAATAGATTGGATAAAAAATACTAAATTTGTGAGAAACTTTCAAATAATTAAAATTAGTGGAACACAGTACTCACATTACCTATTCCAAAAGTTTCTAAACCCAACCTTTATGAGCCCCTCCTTCTCAGCAAAGACTCTGCTTGCTTTCCTATCAGGTTGCTTCTGAAACCTCTTGAAGTCTGCTTAATATGTTTAACTTGCATTCACTCTGTAAAACACATATATGCAGATAGACAAAAAACATATACACATACATACATATATGCATACACAGACAGATGGGTAGAATAATTTACCGTGTGCTGTGAAATATGGAAATTAATATAAGTAATTAAGTTTCAAATAAAAGAACCTGTGCTTGCCTCAGCCAGATTGCTAAAGTAGGCAGATTATCTGGCAAAATCAAACTGATGCTATTAAATTGCTGAATCTCATAACTGTTATTAAATAAATCCTATATTAGTCTAGCATATGTTCACCAACTCAAGATAACTTTTCTGTGTGTGAACATAGACATAAATATCCATCCACAGCCTAGAAAAATTATGTTATCATATTTGGGATATGTCCAGTAGGAATTCACATTTTTTAAAATAATTTGAGGATGGTATAAAGAGTGAAACTTACCACAGATGTACCTGAAATAGCTGGAAAATATTCATCAAGAAAAGATGTTTAGATTAAATATTAGCTAAGGAGAAATTAGTCTAGCATATGTTCTAATTCAGTAGAAACAGAAGACGCAAAAAAAGACATGCAAAAAAATAGATAGACTAACAATGAAAACATGTAGCAAAATTTTAGTAACATAAAATCCCTTTGCAGAAAACAATGATTTGAAAATGAGACTGTCACAGGCAGCTTAACAGCTTGCTTTCTGGAGTTCCAAACCTGTATAACTAACTGCCTTAGTACCATTTTCCTTGCCTTAAGTATAATTTCTTTAAGACACAAACTTTGTATCAAATGTCACATTCAACTAACCACAAATCATTATGCATTCCCCTTTTTTTTTACCTTTCCTTCAAGCACTGAGGGGATGGAATTTGGGGCTTCCCAAAAGGTCCTCTGGAACCTATCCAGTCCTCTTTTAATGTTTGAAAACTGTTTATTTTTGAGACAATCTCACTATGTAGCCCTGGCTGTGCTGGAACTCAACTATGTAAACCAGGATGGCTTTAAACTTCCTTCAATTATCCTCCCTCTGCCCCTGTTCCTAGGATTGTCACTGGGACCACTTTATACTGCATTCTTTCAAGCCCATGGGCGGACGGGAGAGGGGGGACTGGGACAGAACAAGAGTCAGAAAAGTGAAGAGGGCAGGAAATGAAGGAAGAAGGGGGGAGAAGGGAGAGAGGGAGAGAGGGAAGGAGGGAGGGAGGGAGAGAGGGAGGGAGGGAGGGAGGGAGAGGAGGGAGGGAGGGAGGGAGGGAGGGAGGGAGGGAGGGAGGGGAGGGAGGGAGGGAGGGAGGGAGGGAGGGAATCTGAGACCATTTCTTCCCTCAAGAGACTAACTCACAATGAATAACAGGCCTCTCTTCTGTGCAAATATTAGTATTTCCAAACAAAACAAAGAACCGAAATTCTGTGAACCATATCTAGAATGTCTAAAGGCACAGGCAAAAATTACAATTTATATATAGAAAGAGGAAAGGCATTTTCTTCAGCTAACAATTTTAACCAATTTATTGGGATACTGATGAAAATTTTCCTTCTTTCAACAAAATTCAAAGTAGTCACTATTATTCATGTTTTAACAAAAAATGCTAGCATTCCCCAGGATGCAAGTCTCAGGTCTTTTATTTTTCACAAGAAATGGGCATTACAAGGGCTAATCCACTTCTCTAAGCTCCTTTCTTTCCCAAGGTCAATTGAGGGCTCCCTAGTTAAGTAGGAACTGATGATAGGAAAGACTGCTAAGAAATTATCATTTAACTACCTTAAAAAGTTACCACCTGGAGTTTCAGAGTCCTAAGGCAGGTATTTTTCTCTACAACAGAAGCAGTTTAGCTAAAAAATTTGCAACAATTCTTTTTCTAGCAATTGAACCTTTTAAAGGCATAGCACTGGGTTTTAAATTAGTCTTGTCCTGTAATTTTCTTCGTTAGTAATGGCATTCAACTATGCCCAATACTTGAGCTTTAGGGACCTACAAATTTAAAATGTTTAAAATATCTATCTTGAGGCTACCTTGAATGCTCTCCCCTGATAATGAGATTGATGACTAACTTATATGCCATCCTAGAGCTTTCATCCAGCAGCTGGTGGAAGTAGAAGCACATAGCCAATGCTAAACACTGAACTGAACTGGAATCAGTTGCAGAGAGGAAGAAGTGGTGAGCAAAGGGGTCAAGACCAGGCTGGTGAAATGCACAGAAACAGCTGACCTGAACAAGGGGGAGCTCATGGACCCCAGACCTATAGCTGGGAAACCTGCATAGGACTGATGCAGACCCCTGAACATGGGTGTGAGTGAGGAGGACTCGGAAATCAATGGGGCCTCTGGTAGTAGATCAGTACTTATCCCTAGCATAGGAATGGACTTTAAGAGACCATTTCACATAGAGGGACACTCCCTCATCCTAGACACATGGGGGTGGGCCTAGGCCCTATCCCAAAGGATATGGCAGACTCTGAAGATTCCCATGGAAGGCCTCACCCTCCCGGGGGAGCAGAAAGAGTATGGAATAGGTAGGGTGTTAGTGGGGTCAGGGGAGGAGGGGAGGAAGAGGGAACTGGGATTGTCATGTAAAATTTCTAATTCAAATAAAAATGATTAAAAATGGAAAAAACAGTCTATCTTGAAATTTATTTAAATCCAGTAAATTGTAAGCCTCATGAAATAACCACCATGTGGTAGTGGTAATATCATTGACAGGCATGGGCAATACACAGAACGCTTCCTGGAAAAAGAACAGGAGGGAAAAATAAAAATTATGAGATTTACTTTTAACTTTCTTAAAATACAAGTTATGGGCTCTTTCCAAAAGTTAAAAGAAGGCTTTGCATATTATTTTAGTGGATACTTGGGAAATGTATGTTCAACTGCTACCAGGTGAATGTGTATATATAGTGCAGTCCTTCACTTCCTGTGTATTTGACTTCAAGAATCTGATCTCTGTCCCACAAAAGAATGGGAACACTTTCACTGGTCACACAGATTTCCATGTCATATCCATAGAGTCTAGAGAAAGAAGGAGCAGAGTATACTCCAGTGTATTGCCATGGGGGAGTGTATGCTTGCTTTTAGTGAGAGTTTACTAAGAAAAATTTGATTATAATCTTTCTGGGCCAGCTCCCAAGCAGCTCATATGTGGATGGCTTCGATGACCTTCTATGACCTCACCTAGATAGACGATTCTAACATTTTGCTTTCAATTTAATGGTTGTAAAAATAGAAATGAGTAAAAGCTGATTTTTATCCAGTAGACACAAAACATTCTGTGACATGGTCAAGGGATCTTAATAACAAATGAGTGAGTACAAAAGACAAATTGCTTCCGATTGGTTAGGCTTCTACCTATGTAACATTGTTTTATTCTACCAAGAGCAGTTCAATTACAAAAAAATTTCATTTTTGAAATATTATGTTAACAGGATCGACCACAGTTTGAAGAGAAAAACCTATCCACCAAAATAACTGGAGCCAGATGCTTAGTAACTCCCAGGCAAATTTTCTGAGCTGAATCACTGTATTGAGCTGAGCTAGAATATGTTGAGGAGAGAGGAAGTTATCAGCTTGTCTAATTATTTGGTGGAAACTTAAGGAAAATACTAATTATTTCAGCATTTAGCATTTTTTGTCATATAGTTGGCTAAAGTCCAACATACTGAATAGCCCCTACATTGGAATTTCTAGCACAAGATATAGCCTTTATCCAATTTAGCAGTGATATAAACAATGAACCAAACTGTTGTGAGAAACCTACACTTAACCTCAAACCAAATACCTGGGAATCCTATAAACTTTAGAAAAGCAATGGAAAGAGCCAGGGACAGTGGAATGGATGAGACTAACTAGGCTTTCATAAGTGCTTAATGAATGCAGCTCAAGTTTTTGTAAGGCATAATTATTTATCCAAAGTGTCCCAGCCAGGTTGATCCCAAGATGAAGGGAACCTAGATAAGCCTGGACAGGATCTGTCAGATAAATAAAAAAAAATGCTATAGTGCTTTCCCCTGAAATTCCAAAACAACTGATAGAAATAGTTGGGTAGAAACACCACAAATCTTCCAGCCTGTCATCACAGCTACATTTGACCTTAATCAGAACTGACCTTAATCATGCCTCGGCTGCATGTGCAAGTTGAGAAAAAAACTGAAATAGTACATTGTACTTAGGGTCTAATTCCCACACCCTTCCAAGGAAATGGAAAAAAAAACAGGGTGAAAGTTCAACTGAAATAATAAATAATCACCATTTTTAGAATAACTATTCATGGAAATATGACTGTAAAGTAGACCAAAAATGTATTTGAACATCTGTTGAAGACTGTGACTCCGGTGAGAGCTTATCAATACACCAGCAGAGACTTCCCAAAAGTATGTTGGCCTATGAAAACCTCATATTGTCCCCTTATTTGCAGACACATAACTTAATCATCTGAAAGGAAATCCCCATAGTTTCTCATTCTGAGTCACACAAGGATCTGAAAGACATTTATTCCAGGTTCTTTCCTGTCCTTGAGAACTAAGGTACATAATCTACTCCAGTGATTGGCATACATGTTTTCTTAATGAACGTGTGAATTAGAGCATGAAGGGGAAAAAACTCCACAGCACAAATTATAGACTGAGAGTTGGCAGAACTTGGCCTAACCAAATCTATTCAAAACATCCACTCTTTAACAAGGTTCTTTATTCAGTCTTTCATTGGTTTAGATGGTTTTATAGATATCCACATACTATCAAGTTAGTTCCACCTAGAAGTAGATAGCCAAGGCTCAATAAACCCTCAGATCTAGACTGTAACAATTTTGGTTATATGGAATCCCAAAGAATTGTAAGCATCTCTTTATCTTCTTTGAATTTAGTTCACAAGATTCCACATCAGCCCATAAATCTTAAGGTTACAGAGACATCTGCTTACTGATCCCCCCACCTGCAGCCTTCGGGAGACTCAGCATTAGCAACGAAACTAAGTATAAACAACTCTACTGGTAGAAACAGCACATTCGTTACACTATCTTAGGACTAATATTATCCATCTCTGAAAAATAATTTAAAGTGTAAAACACATGCATGCACAAGTATTTATTTATTTATTTATTTTTGTTTTCAGGGATTGGGACCAAATCCAGGCCCTTGCGCATACTAGGTAAGCACTGCCAGCAAACTATTATTTTCTAAAGAGCCAGTTTTTTAATTGGTTTGGCAAGTGAAGGTAGTGGAAATTGTCCAGCTATTCATACTTTATGTAAGAGCTGTGACTTTCCTGTTTATTCTCTTACAAAAAACAATTTTAATCTGGCCAGTAAAAATAAAAGAACTCTCTTTGTGGTCAATATATACTTTATAGGAAACTTGAGTTAGTAAGGATAATTATTTATTGTTATTGTCATTACTTGAGAAAGGGTCTCATTGTCTATCCCTAGCTGATATATTACTCACTATCTAGCTTAGGATAGCCTTTCCTTTCACCACACTAATAAAAAACAGACAATATAGGTCTCTTCATTTTTGTAGATTCTATCCCTTATTCCTTCCAAGCAGGCTGTTGCTTTCAGCATGCCACTGAAACTATGTTTAAGATCACTAATCATTTCCTGCTTTTGCACTCAGTGACATTTTATCAATTTTCACAATTCCTTCATGGCACTACCGAACAATGCTTAAGCTACCTGAACACTTGCCTCTCTACCCTAGGTTCCATTCTGGACCACTCTCATCTTCCTTAAGAAATCTCCCTTCTTTTTCTATTCCTTTCATCACCTCCTATGTGTAAATTTTCAGCAAGGTTGTATCCACATCTCATTTTGTAATTCCTTCCTCTTAGTTCCTTCTTTCCCATAGTTTCGAATAACACTGGGTGAATGACTCCTACACTTTTAACTTTCTAGCCACCATCATTGCCCAACTCTAATCATACATTTCTGAATACCAACCACAAATTTCCAGTTGGTAGCCTATTGCATTTGAACTGCATTATGCCATCTATTGATGCATCAGGAAATATTTAGAATCTTACTCCATTTTAATTATAGTCTGAGGAGTGAGAAAGTAAATAAGTTATTATTCATGCCTCGCTTGCATTTTATAGTAGTTCTAATGTAGGGCCCTAGAAACTACTTCTAACATGCAACAGGACGTCAATTAAAAAAAAAAGCTAAGAAATAAAAACACTGACCTAGCCTCCAAATCTGTTCTGTTAGATACAGGAATCTTCCTTCTATGGTTTGAAACAGTTATTATGACAGAAGGAATTTCTACAGCTTGAGGAAAATTTTAGAAAAACACATTTAAAGTTATATGTAAGACGCCACCTGTCTTTTTCTCATATGCTTTCACATAAAATGACTCACACATACAAGCCATTCATGGTGGCCCATATATTGTAATCTGAGGCACATTCAATGATCATTAGTTCAAGGTCACCCTCAGTCTCGGTTAGCTAGGAAAACAGCCTAGCATTCCAACTTCACATAATTCAAAGAAATCTTATAACATCAAATGTTAGTCCTTGTGGATGGGGCGATCGCTCAATGGCTAAGAGTGCTTTTTGCTCTTACAGAGGACCCATTTTGGTTTCCAACACCCAGAAACTCACAACCATCTGTAAACCCAGTTTGAGAGAATCCAATGTCCTCTTCTGGTCTCTGGGGGCACTGCAAGCATGTGCTACACAGACATACATGTAGGCAAAACACACACATAGAAATAAAAGTAAATAACAAACAAAATTGTGATCCTTTTCTCCAGTGTGGGTCAGTTCCAGTTTCTTCCCATACTAAGACATCATCTAAGAACCTTTACTTCTAATTGTTTGCAGACCAATCCATTCCAGATGAACCCATGAGGTCAATATTGCTTATTTCTCATCAATCTCCTCGAGTGTGCTTTTACATGATATAGTAGCTCATTTTTTCCAACAGTTGCTCTTTAGATGTTTTCTCTATACTGTAAGTAGTATGGTTATGAATGATGTGCTTAAATTAATTGTAAAGCAAAACTCTTAAGACATAATGCCCAACCATGGGGAACATCTATTTCTGTAAATGAATGATTTTCAAAATTTATTATATGTTGATTCACACTAAAATCTGCTTGGACATCTAGGCATAAATTATGTAGGCAAGCTTGTATTACTTTTGGTTTACACAAAATGTAGAAACACTGACTTTAGAGGAGATGCATGCTATGTGGATGGCAGGGCAGGCCTTTCATCTGGAGTCTCTGGCATTTGGGTAATGCTAACATCCCTTGAGGTATGAAGTTTGGTGTTCACATTTTTTGGTAGCATAAGATTAGATTCTAAATGTGATGCACAATCTTCTCTTAAACTCCCCATATAATATAAACATGTAACCATATAATATATAACAGTAAATATAAACTACTTTTATAATATAAATATGTAACAGTATAATACAATATAAAACAGTAAAATATAAATACAAACAGTATTTACAAAAATACCAAATAAATCCATTCTTCAATTTCAACCTCAAAATTAAATCAAATTCCTTATCTACCTAGATAATAACTAGATAATTCATCACAGTTTCTTCATATTCTATTCACACGTCTTTCAAAATTCCTTTAAAAATAATGAGCCATAATATCACAAGTGTTTGGCCTCATTCTGGGTCTTGGTCCCCTGCTTCTTTACTCACTTTAAGACTTAGCAAGTGTTTCTCTTATCATTTGGTGAACTCACTCCAGCAGGAACTTTCTGCCCCCAGCCACCAAAAAGCTTTGTTCCCTCAAAAGTGCTGAGAAATTTTAATTTTAATCTATTTGTCTTCATTTTAAGTAGAAGCTCACTAGAAAAGCTTCATCTCAACTGTCTGTTTTAAGAGCCTCAAAAAATTTAGTGAACACAAAAAGGCCAATTACATATAAGCTTCTGAAATAATGAGCTCAAATCCAATGACTTTCCATAATGAATTCCTTAGAACACTTATAGACATTTTCTTCCATGGTATCCTTCATTTTAGACTACCCATATTCAAGTTGTGAGGCTAACAGACAAAGAAAGGTGTGATGGCATACTCATGTCAAAAAGAAATAACACACCTCACCCTTCAAATCCATTCTAAAATCAATTTATTTTATTGCTGTTTGGATAGCTTATACAAGATGATTTTATTATATTGACCTAAAGAACATATTTCATAATCTAACTAATCAAGATCAGTCTTGAGAGATTATTACTATGTTTTTCTGCTCTGAAGAATTCTAAGTTCTCTACTTGACATAACAGATCCTTAGAATTAATTGTCTCTGATACTGCTATATGCCAATTAGTTATGAAATATCTTCATGATTCTTCCAAGATCAGGGGAAAGAAAGATTATAGTGACTTCTAAGTTCAGAAACATAGTAATATTAAATATCAGATCTGTACATAGATTGGCATAGAGGTTAAATGCACTGGCTTCAGATCAGACAACTCTAGAAGGTAGTTTCCTGGTTCTGTGGCATTGTTAACTTTTTAGCCTGCTTTTGCTTCTCAAGGTTTCCAGCCAGGCATAATGGTGCATGCCTTTAATCCTAGCTTGTGAAAGACACAGGCAGATGGATTTCTGTGAGTTCAAGGCCAGCTTCATCTTATAGTGAATTCCAGGATAGTTAGGGTTAGACAGTGACCTCAAATAAACATGTGGGCTGTGCCGAGCGGTAGTGGCACAAACCTTTTATCCCAGCACTCAGAAGCCAGAGGCAGGAGGTTCTCTATGAGTTCGAGGCCAGCTTGGTCTAGAGAGTAAGTTCCAGGACAGCCAAGGCTACACAGAGAAACCCTGTCTCGAAAAAAATGTGGATACTAGACACTGGTGTGGTGGGACAGGACTGTCGTCTCCATAATAAGGGTGCTAAAGATAGAAAATGGGAAAATTATAGGTCCATATTAGGCCATATTGTGAGACCCAATCTCAAAAAAATGAAATTTTAATACTGATTTCACTTAGTTGTTATAGAACTAAATAACAAATTACATGTAAAGTTGTGGTTTCTATGCAAGGTATATTTAAGTACTCCATATTTTCTGGATTTTTTTTTTGAAGCACTGGGTATCGAACCCAATACTTCACCCATCTAGGACAGCATTCCACCACTGAGCTGTACCATGAGTCTTTTTCATAGTACTGTCAACTAAAGAGGACTAATTATTGCACCAAAAATTAAAGCAAGGTAGTTAATCATTTTTTAAACAATAAGTAACTATCTACCCAAGTCTTCCTTCTAAATCAACTCTCAAATGTTATACCAGAGATGACAGCTTCCAAAACCATGCAACTTGATGAAATACATACTGTTAAAATTTTAACAATGAGAAATATGCCACACTTGTGATGAAACAACTTCTGAGAAGTGATGGTGAAATAAACAGACCAACTTGTCTCCTGCAGTAGCTGTTACCTGAGATGAATATTGTCTGGTACTTAAAAAGTGAAGTTTAATTAGTCTAGACTCATTGTTGGAAATCTCCCAAGCATAAATGTTTGGCTCCAAACCAATGCTGTGATAGGTTCTTATTTCCAGAAGATCTAAACCAAAGACTATAATTCAAAGACGAGAATCTAAAGGCAGAGTTTATAAATCATAAAAATACTGCTTTCCAATTTAGTCATAGATTCATAAAAACCTACCTTTCTTTTTTTACCATGTTAGTGTATAGCCACAAAATACATGTTTTGGTGGCTGTTCCTGTATCTGGGGGTTGGGTTGGTATGTTTGGTTTTCTTTATTTTCCTTTTATCCTTTTTTTCTTTTCTTTTTTTTGACACAGGGCCTGACCATGGAGCCTAGTCTGGCCTCAAACTTTCTATACTTGTACCTCAGACTTCCAGAGTGCTATGATTATCAGTTTTGCTAAGCAAAAAAAAAGATAGTTTCAAAAATGAGAATCAAAGTCATAGAAGTTCAATATGCAACACAAGCCCCTACAAAAAGGGATAAAGACTACTGAAAATGTAACCCTATTAAGTTGTAAAAAGAAAATGCAATGCTGGCCTCCCTCTTAGTCTTCTGTCTCTTAGCAGCTCATTCTCAAGTACGGGCCATAGTGAGGACACATTTATCTAGTAAGAGGATCTCCCAAGTATTTTTATTGTATGTGCACACGTGCATGTATATGATCTGTATGCATGAATATGATATGTATGCATGAATGCAGGCACCTAACAGTGAGTGTTGGGAGGACAACTTTCAGGAGTTGGTTTTCTCCTTACACCTGTATGGTAATTCTAGGACTCCAAACTCAGGTCATCAGCATAGACAACATTACCACTTTTACCCACTGGGATAATCCACACTCCCTACTTTAAATGATTTGTTTGTTTTTTGAGACAGGGTTTATCCGTGTAGCCCTGGAATTAGCTCTGTAGACCAGGCTGGCCTCAATGGTATTTGTATTTCTAATCATAAATCAAAATTTCTATGTAATGTCTACACGTGGAAGATATGTAAACAAAAATGCTGAGGTTTCTGAAGGCAACATCCTGTATCGACTATAATCCCAGCTCTGCCATTTCTAGCTCTTTTGGTCTTGGTCAATATATAGCTAATATCTCTTTTGAATCTCAGTGAGAGTCTCTACAAACACATAATCGGGTCGAATAATAGCACTTCACAGTTACTTTAAGAGTTAAATTAAATGTGATAATGTATGGAAAGCACTAGGCACAGTGCCTGGTATGTGCATTGTATAAAGAACACATGGCAG
Organism: Cricetulus griseus; assembly: GCF_003668045.3. Classification (NCBI taxonomy): domain Eukaryota; kingdom Metazoa; phylum Chordata; class Mammalia; order Rodentia; family Cricetidae; genus Cricetulus; species Cricetulus griseus. Next base: position 62,218,847 of record NC_048604.1, read on the forward strand.
TTTTTACTATTACTGCAGCCAAATCTTAAACAGCCCTGCTAACAAAAAAGTAGTACAAAGACAACAAAAATCCAACAGAGCTGAACACTTCAAATATATGGAGTTTGAGTTTGCTGTGGTATTTTTAAACTTTTATTTGAATTTTCATTGTGTTCTCCAAGTCTACAACCCTTTAAACAACCATATATGCAGAAAGTACAGCATTGGGCTAGAAAACAATTCCTTTGTTTAAAACTCTCCTGGGCTGGCCAAGTGTTAAATGTCACCTTTGTCTCCCATACTAACAAAAGCAGTCATAATTAAAGAGCTGCCCTTTTTATCTGAAAGTATGTTTGTCTCATCTTGGTCTAGATTGGAGGAAGTAAAAAGTTGTAATTTTAAAAGGTCTCTAGGTAGGCAGCAAGGTAGAATTGAAGGCCAACAGATTGTCAAATAGTCACTCACAAATCCCCTGTCATCTGTTTAATTTTACCAATAAAACACAATATGACATTATCCCTTGATAATTCCAATAAAGCAAAACATACTCTATAAACCTACATAGTTGTCAGCAGCTGTGGTTGTCTGCACAAGAACAAGCCAATCAACATTCCAACATGGATGGGAGAGGAATTCATGTGCCCCTCCCCCTACCTGAGGAGCTACTGACAATTTGGTGGCTGCCTGCAGAGGCTCAATTTCCTTTAAAGGTAATGTCCCCAGCAGGTTTACCATGCTCCAGTGGATGGTCCACTCCCACTCATTTAAGAGCAATGCAAAGTGAACTTGACAGGTTATATTAAAAGAAAAAGAGGATAAGAAGTTGGGCGGGGTTGGGGGTAAGATCTAGAAAGAGATAAGGGAAGGAGTGGGAGGAAACAAAGATGATCAAAATACATTCATGTATATATAAACTTCTTGAAGAATAAATATACATATCTTTAAATATGTATAGCTTATTGTGTAATACATATTTTAGGAAAAGATACCTAAGAATAGCTGCAAAGAATTAGAACATTCAGCCTGACCATGTCTACTTTAACACAGGCCATTCTAACAGAAGGGTTGACCTTAAGGTTATTATTCTTGCTGAGCAGAATAACGAATCTTTTTGCTAAAGATAAATTCACGTTATCCTTTTCACCTATGAGGTTGTGGCTTTTTACTTATCTTTCATAATACATTCTGCCATAGAATAATTGTTAGACTTTCAAGCATTTTCAATTGCACAGGAGCCACACCACTGAGATATGTTTCCTGTCTACGGTCATACGACCCTGAATGCATCCAATCTCATCTGATCCAGGAAGGTAAGCAGGATGGAGCCTGATTAGTGCTTGGGTGAGAAATATGTTTGCTAAGCCTTTTTAAGTTGAGCCAAATTATTCCAGTGGCTTTACCACTGTTACAGGGAAATCAGCTTTTAAGTACTAGGTACCAAATTGAAGGTGCTGATCTTCATTCAGTCTTTGCGTTTGACACTTGAAAATCACCATTCTTCACTGCTTGGGGTTTCCAAAAATATTCCTATTCATTTGATGGTTTCTGATTTTGATCTTCTAATTAGTTCATGAAAAACTTTAAATAAATACTACTCCAACAAAGTTGGATAATAAAACAAAATAAAACAGCAAAAAATTCTGCTACCTAAGATAAAGTTTCTGCACCAACACACACAGAATGCATAGAGGATAGAAAATGGAATTCAAATAAGGATCTTGGAGAGTTAAGTGAAGAATTCTCCTAAGCCAACAAAACCTTTCTATCATCATTCTAGCAATTTCAACAAAAAGTCAATGTTGTTTTTTTGCTGTTACTGCAACTTATTAAGTTATGCAGACACAGAATTCAATATACCATTTTCTTCTAAACGTAAATTTATAAGGCATTGCAATCTAAATTGCTATACTGTGTGTGTGTGTGTGTGTGTGTGTGTGTGTGTGTGTGTGTGTGTAGTGTGTATATATATGTATGTATACATATATATGCAGTCTATGAGGTATATATGTAATATACATATATACATATGCTACTACAGGTCAACATATCAATAATGGGCGTAAACACTTCTAAACAAATGAAGGAGTAGAAAGGCAGATGTGGCTGCATTAATCTACAGTAGTCCCAGCACTTGGGCAGTTGAGGTAGGAGGGTCATGAATTCGAGTCTTACCTGGGCTATGTGATGAGTCCCTGTCTCAAAAACAATTAACAGATGTTAAGTGACCCTAGGAAGAGATGAGAAATAAAATACAAACATACAGAACTCACTTTCTGTTGACAACTGGAAACTGCATTCTTGACAGATGAGTCTACCAAGAGAAATGAAATTAAGGCCTGAATTGTCATAGCTTCACCTAAAAATGTCAGGTTAGGCTTTCCAAAATGTGCCCATGTCTTCTCTACTTTCCTAGCCCTGAATAAACCACATACCCTACTTACTTACATTCACTTACAGACACAGCATCCCTCCTCTACCCTAGATCCTCATTTTGGTATTCCTGCATATGGGCATTTCCGGGCAGTTCTTCTCAACCTGCAGGACTTACTCATTCTCCTGACATCTAAGGTCATGTTCAAATTTATGTTGTCACGCCTACTAACTGCTTTGAATCATTGTCAGCATGTATTTTTTAATGGTTATACATAAGTATAATTCAAGCAGCTTGCACTGCATTAGAACTCTGTGGCTTAGTAGCTGTGTGACACTGGAGTAGTTGCTTAACCTCTTCATGTCTGTATTTCCTTTTCTTAAAAATACATAATCATGAGATTATTATCAAATGTAAGGTAGTGCCTAAAACAATTAAGCATTCTATCAGGTATCCTTTTGTTTTGTTTCTTGAAGATGATTTGTCTGTGTAGCCCTGGCTGTCCTGGAACTAGACCAGGCTAGCCTCCAACTCACAGAGATCCATCTGCCTTCCTGTGCCTCTTGTGTGTTGGGATTAAAGGCCTATCAGCTATCCTTATTATTGTTACTATCAAGAATCCACTGCAGCCAGGTTGTGAGGGCACAAATCTTTAATCCCAGCCCTTGGGAGACAGAGGAAGGCAGATCTCTGAGTTTGAGGCCAGCCTGATCTACAGAGCGAGTTCTAGGACAGCCAGGGCTACACAGAGAAACCCTGTCCCCAAACAAACAAACAAAAGAAGAATCCACTGCAAAGTCTAACACATCTGATTTTACTTCTAACCTTGAGAAGCAAATGCTACTCCTGTGTATTGGGGTAGAGATGAGTACACATTTTAAAAGCTGCTTTTTAAATTAGGCTGAGAAATACAGGAAGTCTTGGATTATAGCATTGCTCATTAATGTTGTTCGACATCACTAACAGAACAAATAACCACATAATATTTCTGATTTTTGTAATATTCAGGAAAAATATGCAAACAGGCTCAATGGTCAAGAGTACTTGTTGTTCTTGCAGAGGACCTGGGTTCAGTTCCCAGCATCTACATGGTAGCTCTGAAACATCTGTAACTCAAATTCCAAGGGATCCAACATCCTCTTCTGGTCTCCGTGAGCATCAGGCATGCACATAGTATATACATATGCAGACAAAACATTCAATACAAAGCCAAGAAACTTAAACACTCATCGGACACATAATAACTTATAGAAATGTATCTTTTCAAATTTTAGGTTCCATCAGAACATTTGCCTCCAAATTTCTAAATCATTTGTTAAAAGGACAATTCTTTTACTATCTTAAAGGAAAATTTTGGTATAGCAAACTGAAATTTCCTTTCTCAAATTTCCTCCCCTACCCCATTCATGTAAAGTAGTTCTCCTTAAAGATCCTCTCTTCATACTATTTTGGGATTATTTTTAAAATGCAAGATTATAATGAAGCTATCATTTATTTTGGCACTATGAAGTTGAAAATTTTGACATTTTCATGAAAACAGAATTAGTGAAACAAAGGACAAAGAGTTATCCATGGGAAATAAAACAAAAGAAACTAAACAAAAATTCCATAAATATCTATCATTTAAATAATCTAATAAAAGTCTTAATCCTTCCTAGGGCATTTAGAAATTTAAATCTTAAAAAAGAAAGAGGGAGGTGTAACTCTAATACTTGATGAAATTCTTAAAGCAGTTTCTCCTCAAGTTGACTTCTGGAAGAGAAATTGAAGAGCAAGAAAGCAAAGAACAAACAGCAGTGTTGAAACTGTATCCCCGCATCCCCACACTCAAAAAAAAATACGTGCTCGAGAGGTTCAATCTAATAAGGATTAACCAAAGGCATTAAGCTGGTTTTTGAAAATGCAGTTATTGTAGTAAATTAGTAGTCAGTAACCCATGTTTTACTTTGAAATATCAGAATGTTGTGTATGGAGGCCAAGAGGTTTCTAATGTGGAGTCCCAAACTAATAATAAACATTTCTATTTTTTTTCAAACAAAATATTCAGTAACTCTTAAGAGTAACTTTTCTTATACTTTAAAGTACAGTCTAGACACACCCACACATGTTGGCAAGAGACAAAGTTCAAGGTTTGACGTTCTGGTGATTTCATGGAACCTTCAGTTCTATTCCAGATCCTCTTAAGTGTAAATACAAACCACCCAACACCCCAGGGTCTCCAGCACTCTAGTTCTACATTCCAATTCCTGAGCCCACACATCTGCTCTTGCCACTGCTGGCCTATTTTTCCTCCTGGGGTTGCACGAACAGAGGCTCTTTATTTACCATGAGTATGCATTCAGCTTTCACCTCAGTTTACCCAATCCTCCACAGACATGCTAGAAACTCTTATGCTAAGTTAACAATTGGCAAATGGATCAAGGAAGAAAATTCTATCCTATGAAGGGGTAGCAACTCAGGTGCCATATGTCCTTTCTCCAGTCTTAAAGTAGTGGGTTTTAGAAGGAAAACCTTTTGAAGGAAAAGAAAAAGTCAAAATAAGAATCGATATGGGGGAGGGCATGCCCCACACTACATTAAATAAACACACACACACACCAAAAAAGGAGAAGGAGGAGGAGGAGAAGGGGAAGGAGGAGGTGGAGGAGGAGGAGGAGGACGAGGAGGGGGAGGAGGAGGACAAGGACGAGGAGGAGGAGGGGGGAGGGAGGAGAGGGGAGGAGGAGGAGGGGGAGGAGGACGAGGAGGATGAGGAGGAGGAGGAGGAGAAGGAAGAGGAAGAAGAAGAAGAAGAAGAAGAAGAAGAAGAAGAAGAAGAAGAAGAAGAAGAAGAAGAAACAAAAAATCATTTGTATCATTGTTCCTGACTTTCTATTTTCTTTTAATGTTCTATGCCCTGCCTACATGCTCTCAAAATAATTCCAATACAGTAGTTTCACAATAATCTCAGTATCTCAGGAGTCTTCCACTCCCTCCCCAGCAGTACCCCCATCCTTTACAGGAATGCAATGCTTCCCCTGAACTCGGTACTGAGAGCATATTTGTTAATTGCCTTGATAGCCTGAAAGCCACTGGGTTTTTTATTTTATTTTATTTTATTTTACTTGACTTCACCTAACCGTGAAATCTATAAACCAGTTATCTCCTTCCATCTACCTAAACTCGGTAGTTTTCCTTTTCTTTTAGAAATGAAATATGGCACTAATGTCTGAAGGCAAACAAAGCTAACTCCACGAAAAAAGAAATGAAATCGACGCAACAAAGGAAGAAAGGAAAGAGGGGGTGTAGTGGGCGATGCTTGCGTCTTCTAAGGAGAAGCTTCCAGTGTAACTTCTGCAATTTAACGGTTCTGGGGCAGAGAGATCTAGTGTGTTGGAAAACAACAAAGGTGGGCTCCCACTCTCCTTACCGCCGTAGAGCCAGAAGAAGATGCAATATATACACGGATCACCATCCTGGAAACAAGAGCTTGTGGTCGGTCGCTGGAGTGTTGAAAAGGGCTGAGAAACAGCTGCAGCAACGCTGGAACAGAGCAAGGGGCCAAACAGAGGTTGGAAGAGGAGGGTGGGGGAAGGTGGAAGGGGAACTGGCCAGAGCCCCGCCTCCACCAGTGGCTGCTTTCAATGAGCTTCCAGCACTGCAGTCCCAGCCCCAAACCCCGGAAGGCTCAGGCTCATTTGCATCATTTCTAAATTGTTTTTTTAAAACACAGGATCTCGAACAGCACCGCGAGATCTGTTAAAACAATTCTTTTTGACTATTCCCTCTCCTGGAAGGGGGCGAGGGAGAAATAAAAGAAGGAGTAGGGGGGCGGGGATCCCTGAATTGCACTAGGTTAGAATAAAGGACCCTTTCCCATGTACAACAGAAGTTTTGAGTGTTACTTCCTGCTCAGAAATGTATGCAAATAACATAGTTGAAAGCTAGCTTTGTGTTGAATCCAAACACTAGTTTAATTTTTTTAAAACCACGTTATCAAAGCCTTGTGTATTTTAAGACGCCTATAATGAAGTGAGCGATTTTTTTAACCTTAGTTGGTTGCAGGAATTCGGTGTGTTCTGAAATGTTGTGCGATGTGGAGGAGGGCTGGAGAGAAGTTTCAAGTTTCCCTAAACCGGAAAGAGCAGAATAAGTCTTCTTTTTGTCTGGGCTTTTGTTAAAATAGGAAACAATCCTTTAGTGGGAATTTGCAGGAGATATAATCAAGAATTCTAGAATGAAGGAGGAAATTGTAGAGAAAAAAAAATAATAAACAACTCTGGAATGAAGTAGGAAATTGCAGGAAGAAAATCATCAGTAAATACTTAGAACGAACTTTGTGCCCTTCGTGTTTCATACCTGTAATCTCTGCACTTTGGAGGTGAGACATGATTGCCTGGAATTAGAAGCTCGACTATGCTAAAGAGTGAGACTATAAAAAACCAAAAGCAAACAAAAAGACTTTCTACAAATTATCAAGTACAGTAAATTAGAGTAATCTAGCCACCATACTCATTATCAACATCACAGCTACTCTTCATTTTACTACCCAGAGCACTATGCCAAGGAAAATTTTTATAACTATAAATCAAAATCATAATCATGATGTTGAAAAATCTATAGTTTCTTTTACATTATTGCTGTACAACTCTCCTTTTGGAGTTCTATATTAATTGTTTGGACTCTTAAAATAATGGAAAAAAGGAACAGAAAGAACAAAATATTTCTATCTAGCATATAAACTATTGAATGTAAATAATTATTCCTAGAAAACTGAATAGTGGCATTAGCAGATAATCTGGTAGGCCTTGTCGATACCTTAGAGAAATGGAGCCCCAAGGTTGGATCTCTAGTACTACACACACACACACACACACACACACAGAGAGAGAGAGAGAGAGAGAGAGAGAGAGAGAGAGAGAGAGAGAGAGAGAGAGGGAGAGAGAGAGACAGAGAGAGACAGAGAGACAGAGAGAGAAACACATACAGAAACACACACATGCACTTGTGTAATAGATGTTATATTTGCCTTAGTGAAAATGAGCCAATAAATTGTTTTATAAATAAAATCTGCTGATTCTTAATGATAAGAATTCTGGTACATTTTTAAGGGATACTGTTACCAATATTTCTTTTTTAAATTTGTTTTTATTTAAATTAGAAACAAGCCTGTTTCACATGTCAATCCCAGTCCCTCTCCCTCACCTCCTCCCCCGCTCCCCACCAACCCCCCACCCCATTCCCCCTCTGCTACCCAGGGAGCATGAGGCCCTCCATGGGAGATCGCCAAAGTCTGTCATATCATCCAGGGCAGCACCTAGGCCCTCCACCATGTGTCCAGGCTGAGAGAACCTCCCTCCACATGAAATGGGCTCCCAAAGTCCATTGATATGCCAGGGATAAATACTGATCTACTACCAGAGGTCCCATATATTGCTGAGGCCTCCTCACTGACACCCACATTTAGGGGGTCTGGATCAGTTCCATGCTGGCCTCCCAGCCATTACTCTGGGGTCCATGAGCTCCCCCTTGTTCAGGTCAGCTGTTTCTGTGGGTTTCACCAGCTCGGTCTTGACCCCTTTGCTCTTCACTCCTCCCTCTTTGCAACTGGATTCCAAGAGTTCGGTTCAGTGTTTAGCTGTGGGTGTCTGCCTCTGCTTATATCAGCCACTGGATGAAGGCTCTAGTGTTACCGATATTTCTAAGGTAAGATAATGGATATTATTATATTATTATACTTGTTCTTCACTACATTCACTTGTCCTTAGGATGAGTATTCTGGGATGGTCATTCTAGAATGGTCATTTCTGCTTAATTTAATTTGTCCATTGAGAAATCATCCTAGATCACTTGCTTTTATTATTTGGCTGGAAAGATTACAGTCTGAATAAATTGGGACAGATCAAAGAGTTTTCAAGTAACACATGCAATCTATTCCCATAGAAAACCATGACAGCCAATTGTCAGTGTATTTCAGAAATTAAAACTAAACCCATACCATGTAAAAAAATTATAAAATATTGAACACCATGGCATGTGCCCATGGTCCCTGATACTCAACTAAGAAGATTATTTGTGTTCAGGAGTTCCAAGCCAGCACAGGCAACATGATGAGATCTCGTCTCTCAGTTGAGCACTGCCCCAGTAACTAAAGATAATGTCTACTGTGTGACATTATCAGCCTTTCCAGGCAGAGGGGATAGGGCAAGGCACAAGAGTTGAATGTAATGGCAGGGATTTTACATTTTATTTATTATAAAATGCTATTTTGAGCTAGTTTGAGCATGGTCTGAATGACATCAGTCACTTCAATGTATTGGCATTTACTTTGATGCTGCTGATCACCAAATTGTGTTGTGTGAACAATGAATGAATTCTATCTTCTATCAAAAATAAATAAATAAAATGCTATTTTGTAAAATTTTACCTACATAAATAAATTTATGTAATTCTCCAGTGTTAGAAAATATGGTTTTGAATGGTTTTATGTGTTTCAGATTTATAGGCATACCAAAAGTTATGTAAACAATTGTCCTGGCTAGTTATTTTCCCCGCTTGACCCAAGCTAGCTTTTTCTGGGAAGTGGTACTACAAGTGAGAAAATGCCTTTATCAGATTGCCTATTGGAGTCTATGGAGTATTTTCTTGATTAATAATTGCTATGGGAAGGCCCAGTCCATTGTGGGTGATGTCATCCCTGGGATGGTGATCACAGGTGCTATAAGTAAACAGGCTGAACAAGCTATGGGGAGCAACCCAGTAAGAAGCTCCTGCCTCCTGCCTTGAGTTCCTGCCTTGGCTTCCCTCAGTGATGGATTGTTACCTGACAATATAAGATGAAATCAACCCTTTCCTCCCTAAGTTGCTTTTGTTCATAATCTTTATGACAACAACAGAAACCTAAGACAATTCTCTATTATTGAGCAAATTGCTTGTTTTCAATTATTCTGTAATGTAATGCTATAGTGTATATCAATAAATGTTTATCTACAGCTCTAAGAATTTCTTAGGATCTTTACAGTGATATGGCTCAGCAGGTAAAAAGCCTCACTCCTGGTAAAAGTTTGCTCCTGGAACCCACAAGGGAAGGAGAGAACTGATTCCTAAAATTGTCCTTTGATCTCCACATATACACCATGGCACATGTGTGACCATGCAGACATGAATACCCCTCACACACATATCATGCTCATCATTCACACACAGATATAATAATAATAATAATAATAATAATAATAATAATAATAATAAATAAATAAATAAAAATTTTACAAATTGATTATTTAATGCAGAGTTGTTAGACACTGGAGATTACAGTTACAATGATATATAATGTAAGCCTAGTATCACAGTGACTAGGTAGAATGAAAAAAGACTGTTAACTGAAGAACTAGCTAATGTTACCCTAGTCATGATGATTGGATTTTGGAGATTTCAGCTAAGTTCTTATGTCTGTGTTGCAGAGAATAGTCTGAATACAATCCTTTTTATATTTAATTGTAGTGTGTGTGTGTGTGTGTGTGTGTGTGTGTGTGTGTGTGTGTGTGTGTGTGCCTGTGTACCGTGTGTAAGTGTGTTTGTGAATTCTGGCCTGCACTCGAAAAAGGTCTTAGGACAAACTGTGGGAGTCAGTTCTCTCCTGTCACACTGTGTTATCCAGAAATCAAACTTAGGTCAGCAAGTCTACCTGCAAGGATGGAGGCCTAAGACCTCCTGTGTGAGCAGGCCAGAAAGGAGGTGGTCAGAGGTTATTTAGAGCTACTTCCACCAAGGAGGTCAAATGTTTGGACCCAGTAAGAAAATAACATTTTCTAGGATGAGCAAGATGGCTCAGTGTGTAAAGGGGTTTGTTACTAAGACTGATGACCTGGGTTTGATTCATGGGAGTCACATGGTGGAAGGGAAGAACAGATTCCCAGTCTCCACTTCCATGGCATGGTATGGCATGGGTGTGTGCTTACATGCACATATACACACAGAGACAGAGACAGAGACAGAGACAGAGAGACACGGAGACCCAGAGACTCAATAAACAAGCAAGTAAATCTAAAAAAGAGAAAAGGTTTTCTTTTTCTCAATGTTTGTGTGTATAAAGTTGAATCTCCCTGGAATTTCTAATCCTGAGCAGGATATGAAAGTATACAAACAGTCTCTGCTTGAGAAGGAGGACATGCTATCCTGAGGGACAATCAGTTCAGACAATGGAATGGGAACTACATTCAGGGAAAAGGTCAAATTAGGAGAGTCATCTCATTATGAAGTGGACTCTCAAGTGAGTAGAGAGAACACTTTTTAATAAGAGTGATACAGTGGAATTGGAACACGAGATGGACTCTCTGGATAGAGGAGGGTTCTTCTAGCTCTTACCCTAGGCCAACTTAACATATCATATTTTGCAGAGACTATTGTGAAGGGGAATGTACTATATATGTTTATCTTATTGACTGTTAAATAAAATACTGCTTGGCCAATGAGACAGCAAGTTAGACGGAACTAGGAGTCAAAGAGGATTCTGGGAAATGTAGTAGAGAAGTGCTGATCCAGGCAGGAAGTGACATAGCAAGGAGACTCATATTTAAGCAAAAGAAAAACAGGAAGGGTGCTCTTTTCCCCTCCGCTCCTGCTCCAGTGGCACAATGTGATCCACAGTAAAGAGGGACGCCAATAAGGCGTCCAATAAGATAAGTCTTATAAAATATATAGATTTATGATAATGGCAGAAAGATTTATCATAACACTATTGAGCTTCTTCTCTATGGAGCCCTACTTCATGAGAGAGTTCTTCAGTTTTGATGCTTTTAAAAATTCACTGTATTCCCTACAAACACATTCTGTACTCCCTAATTCCACCACTGTATGGTGAGACCACGGAAATGGTCTCAGTGTGCACACAATGATTGCTCCAACAATCCAGGACAGGGAACTTAAAGAACATGCTTTGGGGAACACTATGCTCATGACCATTGCCACATGGGGACCTACCCCAGCAAATGGAATTTAGAGTCATCTTGCCAGGCCAGAGGACATTTTTTTGTAATCTTTTTATTAGTTCAAATTAGGAACAAGCTTGCTTCACTTGTCAATCCCTTCTCCCTCTCCCTCTCCCTCCCCCTCTCCCTCTCTCCCTCTCCACCCTACCCCTTCCCCCCACCCTCAACCTACCCCCACCCCATCCACCCTCCACTCCCCAGGTAGGGTAGAGCCCTTGACTTGGACTCCCCAAAGTCCACCACATCATCCTGGGCCGGGCCTAGGCCCTCCCCCATGTGTCCAGGCCGAGAGAATATCCCTTCACGTAGGATGGGCTCTTAATGTCCCTTCTTACACCAGGGAAAAATACTGATACACTACCAGGGGCCCCATAGAGTGCAGAGGCCTCCTAATTGACCATGTTCAGGGGTCTGGATCAGTCCTGTGCTGGCCTCCCAGACAGCAGTCTGGGGTCCATGTGCTCCCCCTTGTTCAGGCCAGCTGTTTCTGTGGGTTTCACCAGCCTGGTACTGACCCCTTAGATCTTCATTCCTCCCTACCAGAGGACATTTTTAACGGGTCTTACTCTCCATGTGTCTCCTCCCACAAACATCCGCTGATTTACCTGATATAAGACATTCTCCATGTTTCTGACATAGGGTGTGGTATTTCTTTATGCTACATTCCATTTGCATGTTTTGATTACATAGAACAGTCTGAATGCAGTCTTCTTCCCTGAATGTACTTGCCATTCCATTGTTTGAATTGATCGTCCTTCAGGATAGCTCGTCTACCTTCTCAAGCAGAGATCGTTTATATACTTTCACAACCTACTCAGGATTAGAAATTCCAGGGAGATTCATCTTTATACACATGAACCTCATGAAAAAGAAAAGCTTTTCTTTTCTCTTATTTAGATTTACTTGCTTGTTTATGGAGTCTCTGTGTGTGTCTCTCTCTCTGTCCCTTTCTGTCTGTCTCCCCCCCCCCCCGTGTGTGTGTGTGTGTGTGTGTGTGTGTGTGTGTGTGTGTGTGTGTGTGTGCATGTAAGTACACACCCACACCATACCATGCCATGCCGTGCCATGCCATGGGAGTGGAGATTGGGAGTCTGTTCTTCCCTTCCACCATGTGAATCCCATGAATCAAAACCAGGTCATCAGTCTTGGTAAAAAAAAAAAAAAAAAAACCCTTTACACACTGAGTCATCTTGCTCTTCCTAGAAAATGTTATTTTCTTACTGGGTCCAAACATTTGACCTCTTTGGCAGAAGAAGCTCTAAACAACATCTGATCTCCTTGTGACTGCAGCTGTTCTCTCTCTCTCTCTCTCTCTCTCTCTCTCTCTCTCTCTCTCTCTCTCTGTCTCTTTGTCTCTCTGACTCTCTCCCTTCCTCTCACCCTTCTTTCCTTCCTTCCTTCCTCCCTCCCCCCTCCTTCCCTCCCTCCCTCCTTCCTTCTTTTTTCTTCTTTTTTAAAATTACTTTAATAGAGCTGGAGAGATGGCTCAGCTTTAAGAGCATTGGCTGTTCTTCCAGAGGACATAGGTTCAATTCCCAGCTCACAACATTCTGTAATTCTAGATGCAGGGGGTCCGATGCCCTCTTCTGGACGCCATTGAGGACTGCATGTCCAGAGGTGTATGCAAAATACCCAGACATATAAAACATCAACAACAACAACAATAATAATAGTAGTAGTAATAACAAATAATAATATCTCAAAATATTTTGAGGGAAACCTGGACTACATAGGGAAGGGAGTTTGTTTTAGAGTTATTTTTGTTTTATGTATATGAGTGTTTTGCCTGCCTGCCTGTTTGTTTGCTCATATGTATACTACCTGAATGTCAGATGCCTTCAGAGCCCAGAAGAGGGGATCTGATACTCTGGAACTGGAGTCACAGACTGTTGTGTGCCAAGTGGATGCTGGAAATTGAACCTGGGTCTTCTGTAATAGCAGCCAGTGCTCTTAATCACTGGGCTAATTCTCTAGTAATAATCTCCAGAAGGGATTCACTTTCCTGTCCCCCACAGCCACCAGACATGAACATAAACATATAGACATAAGTGCGGGCAAAACAGCCATACACATTAAATCCAAATAATTTAAAATATATTTGTATTTATTCTCTAGGAGTTCTATACATGAACACAGTGTATTTTGATCATGTCCACCCACTAATCTTCCTTCCAACTCCTTACAAATCCTCACCACCTCATTTCCTTCCCACCTTTCTGTCTTATCTTTTTTAACCCATTCAGTCTAATTAATCCTCCTCTTATGTGAATGGGGTAGGGCTGCCCACTGGAGCTCAGGGATCTTATTAGAGGCCACAGTCTTAAAAAAAATTTGCCCTTGGTTACTTTGTTTTGTTTTTAAATCCAAGTAACCCAGTTCTTCCTTGTTTAGGTCTACAGCATTTTTTAAATCTTTATTACACGTTTATTTATTTTGTGTGTGCATTCTTTGGGCATGGAACAACTCATGGGAGTCAGTTCCCTAATTGTACCATGTGGTGTCTGGGAATGGAGCTCAGATGTGCCTTTACCTGCCGGGCCATGATCACCCGCCACCACTCTTTGATATTTTTGTGTGTTTATTTTGATAAAGGGTCTCAATATGTAGTTCTGAGTGGCCTGAAGTTGTGTAGACCATGTTGTCAGTTGTCACCAAACTCACAGAAAATTGCTTACTTCTGCTTCCACAATGCTGAAATTGAGGGTGTGGACCATCATGCCCACTTCATCTTTGATATGTTTAAGATTTTTTTAAAGATTTTATTTATTTATTATGTATACAACATTCTGCTTCCATGTATATCTGCACACCAGAAGAGGGTACGAAATCTCATAACAGATGGTTGTGAGCCACCATGTGGTTGCTGGGAATTGAACTCAGGACCTCTGGAAGAGCAGTCAGTGCTCTTAACCTCTGAGCCATCTCTCCAGCCCGATATGTTTAAGATTTTTAAAGGTATGCTTTAATGTTTGAAATTGCTTTTAACAAATTATGTTCTAACATGTAGAAGGCAGGAAATTAGAAAGAAGTCACTGTGGCATGGGAACCTTCACAAATGTGTGATGAACAATACAGGTAGCATAAAGGAGAAAGGGGAATATTGGAGAGGAAGGTTTAATAGTGTGTGGAAGAGGATGGGAGTGTAGGGCAGATGCTAGCACCATGGAAGAAATAACTAACACTAAGGACATTTGAAAAGCCTATATGGAAAAATATACAAACATATGAGTTTATGCATGTATCTTCCCAGAAGCCATGTTACTGAATGGAAAGCCTATTGCCAGGATTGAGATAACTCCCCTAGAATTGTTGCTTAAGGGATGTCCCAGGGGCCACCCACACAGCATAAGCTATTGCCATTGCCCCTGGTTGCCCACCAGAAATGATGGTAAGTAAGCCTCTTTTGCAGAAGGCACCACACACTTTGGTCCCAGGGCATGCACCATTCAAGGTGCCACGGACCTGGAAGCTTCCTCCTTGGTGCATAGCAATCCTAGTACCAGAAGGTGCTAGTGGGCTACTGGGGAGAAGTGGCCACCAACAACCTTATCCAGAGGTGAACCCTGTGGACTGTAGTAATGACCAGCATGACAAGGCATGTCCACATGTACAGTCTTGGCATGGACGTTATGGTGCTAATGAACTATTTTCTGACTGGATTTGAGTCCAGCTCGAGGAGAGGAAATTCATGCCTGGTACTGTAAATCTGAACAAGAACTCAGGGGGTGGGGAGCTCATAGGCCCAGGGGTCGGCCTACTAGTGTTATTGTGCTAAAGGAAAACAGAAAGTTTAGAAAACTTTCTTCTAAATCCATGTCTCTATACCTGCAGATCAGGGCATCTCAGTCATCATCAAAGAAGTTTCTTCGTGGGGGGTTGGTAACTAACAGAAACTCACAACTGCTCAAAGTGCAGAGAATAAGTACCTGTGGAATGTTTAGCCCTAAAAGGGACATCTGTATTATACTGTCTCCTTCTGTGGTTGCTTAGATGATAAATATCCCTCATCATCTCAGTCATTGGAACACTTGGTCCCTAGTTTTTGGTGATGCTTTAGGAGGTTTTGGAGGCGTGGCTGTGCTGGAGGAAGTGTAGCACTGGAGGCTGGGCTTCAGTGTTTAAAAGCCCCAGAAGCTGGGTCCCCACTGGGGGGGGGGTGGAAGCTGCCAGATCCAGCACTTTGAGTCAGTCCACCCCAACATCTACTTCTTCTATGAGCTGCTAGAGCATGGGAAGGAGCCACTTCCACAGAACCAGAGCTGCAGTATCACCATGACTATGGCAACAGCAGGATAATGAAGACAAGTGAGTTTCCAAAATGGTCCTTCTGCAATGGCCCAGTGTATATGGTGCTTCGGGCACCAGACCAAAGACTCATTGCAATGAATACTGGCATACAAGGCTATCTGGGATGACACACACACACACACACACACACACACACACACACACACACACACACACACACACACACATATACACCATAACTCACTGTAGTTTCTAGTGCCACTAGGACAAACAAATATTCAGTGAAGAGGTGGGACCATGCTGTTGCCCAGTAGGGCACACAGGACAGCGTGAAGCAGCCTGGAGCTTGCACTAAACTCAGCCCCAAATCACACTGCCCAGACAACAGCACGATCACCCTGGTTCTGAGCAGTGACAAGATGATCCAAGATAAGGAACAGTTCATTTTCTGGATTGGACCGCCTGGTGAAATCTCTATGATCGGTGATCCCTGGATCCAAAAGAGGCTTTGGGTAGGCACTGTGGCTGTAGCCATACTGTTGCAACTCCCTTCACCACAGTTGACTGCTGTGGGGAGGCCCTGGTTGGGCAAATCACCTCCAGCTCTAGCACAAACTTGTGCTGGAGGCAAGTATACACTACTAGGTCTCCGAGTCGGGGTGAGGTGGGGACAGTTTGTCTTCACCTGCATTGTTTTAGCATAGATGTCTTATGCAAACAGCTTCTTGTGCTGGAAAGCCTTCTAGAAGCTCCTTAGCACACAATTACACTTCCTGCCAGTAGTTTTTCCTTGCGTTTGCCTTTGAGTAACCCAGCCAAATCTCTTCCTCAGTTTTAGCTTTTTTTTTAAATCCCTTCTATTTTTCTCTCCCAATTCCAGACATTCTTTACATGCTGTTCTTTAGACCCACCAAAGCCGTTTCTGCTTTATAAAGAGCTCCCCCCACCACAGGTCTCAGCAAAGTCACTAAAGCTCCAGATGAGTCTCCAGGTCCCAGTCCTCCCTCCAGGCTATGGTGACCACTGTCCTATCAGGCCCATATATGGAGCATCATGTATGGCTTTCCTTTTACCTAGTTCCCTCTAGAGCGCCTCTCCCTCCTCTGTGTTCCTCTAACCCTTGATATTTATAGAGACTTCAGATGGAGATAACCAAGGGTTACTGATGCCTCCGATAAGCTAGTCCATGAAGGACTGGTTTCCCTCAGATTGTCTCAGGTTATTCAGTCTTTGCCTTAAGGAATAGTGCTGTTTTTTTTTTTTTTTTTTTTCTGTCTCCACAGCAGTTAGAGTGATTCCATCTGCTCCCATGGTCCACAGACACATCACAGGCTGTGAAAACGTCTTTCATTGCGTAAAGGCCTTACCCACAGGGCTGGAGATATGGCTCAGAGGTTAAGAGAGATGGCTGTTTTTCCAGAGGACCCAGGCTAGAGTCCCTGAACCCACATGGCAGCTCACAACTATCTGTAACTCCGGTTCCAGGGAATCCAACAGCCTCCTCTGGCTGCTGTAGACACTGCACACATGTGCTGCACAAACACACATCCAGACAAAATGCCCATACACATAAGAATAAAGAAAACTCTTCCCCAGTCCCGTCCGTTAAAGTGCTGAATATTCATTCCCTGGTTATCACAGTTTCTTGTTCTGGACTATTATTGTTAAGGACTATTATTGTTAAGGCATCCATCTGCATGATGGATCACAGATCTCTTCACCTCTCTTCTCTTCCTCTCTCCTCTCCTCTTCTCTCCTCCCCCCTCCCCTCTCCCCCTCCGCTCTCCCCCCTCTCATAAAGGATGGACCTGAAGGATATCTTCTGTCCCTTTTATTTTGTTCTCCCCTCGCCCCACTCTGATTCTTTCTGAGTTCTTGGATTCCAGTAAAGGCTTTTGAACATGAATTTAGCTTGTACTTGTACTCTCTTTTCCCTTTAGCCTCCAATCCTTAAGAAACGGCAAAACACCTCTTAATTAAGGTTGCCATTGCTGTGATGAAACACCATGATCAAAACCAATATGAAGGGATAGGGTTTATTTGACTTTCACTTACACAGCACTGTTCATTCAGGAAGGAAGCCAGGACAGGAACTCAAACAGGGTGGGAACCTGGAGACCGGAACTGATGCAGATGCTATGGAGGGGTACTGTTTACTGGCTTGTTCCTCATGGTTTGCTCAGCCTGCTTTCTTATAGAACCCAGGACCACCAGCCCAGGGATGTCACCAGCTACCATGGGCTGCGCTCAATCACTAATTAAGAAAAAGTCTTGCAGCCTTGCCTATAGTCTGATCTTGTAGAGGCATTTTACCAATCCAGGTTCCCTCTAGCTTGTGTCAAGTGGACATAAAATTAACCAGCACAGCACTTCTATCTTATTCTTTCATTTATGCAGTTTGCTTGCTACAACAGAGGCTAACACAAAGGACACCAGCTTCAACTCCCTTTCTTGTTGCAAGTTTTCCTTTAAACAAACAAGCTCCTTCTGGGCCACCAACTCGGCCTCAGGTACATCTCTTACTATACCCAGCAGTGGTTAGGCAATCTCTCATGCTACTTGCCAATAATCTCGACCCATGGGCGTGACTCAAAGACTGCAAAACGGTCTATAAACATTCAGCTGGCTTCAGAGCATCTCTGTACTCATCATTCAGGCATGCCACCCATACCACCTAGATGAAGACTGCCTGCCATACTGAGATTTTCACCACAGATACTCCCTGATGATTCAGCCTTAGTTGCCCATCTCATTATCCATAGCAAAAAAAGAATAAAATGCAGCTACTCCCGTAGCACAAAGGCACATTAACACACACCATATGGCTGTATCGGAATTTCCTCTGAGGGTACTCCCCCTTCAGGCTGTTCTGCTTCAGTCGCATGCCTTGCTAACCATAGCCAGGAGCCTTCAATCACTCCTCTAAAACTTGTCTTTGGGTCTGTCCTGTCCCTTTTGTGTGTCAAGTGTTATGAAATAGGCATTTCCTGGGGAGAGGCAGCATACACATGTCTACTTACCCCAGAAAGGGAGCCTGCAACTGGTCAAAATAATGATTGCACAAATGTTCAATTTGTCGAACCAATGAGATTTTTTATTGGAGGTTTTAACAAAAGTAGGGGTGAAGGGTTACTTACAAGAAGCAGGAGTAACTCAAAAGCAGCAGCATTACCAGAAAACCACCTCAACAGGGATGGTAATGCCCAAAGCTGTAACCCCGGAGCTCTCTACGGAGCTTGAGAGCAGCTCCACAGTCCAACACCTTTCTTCCTTTCTGCACTTTGGCTGCTCAGTCTCCATGCTTCCTCCACCACCAGCAACCGTTTTCTTTCTTATTCACTGCTGGTTAGGAACCCCCAAGAACGCTGCAAGTACCTGTGTTCCATCTGCCACACGACACAAGACCCTTTGTTTACATCTTCTTTGCCTCCTGAGACAACTGAACTGTCCCTTTCTTCCTTGGGAAAATGCCTCAATTTGGATAGTGTGTCCCAACTGGGAGGACATGGCGAACAACAACATGGCAATTCACAGTAGCTGTGATTACCCACACAAGACCGGCCCAGAATCAAGCTACTCAGTATTCTAACCTGAACAGGAGAAGCGCTCATGAACCTTCCCTCCTGAGGAGCAATTGACAAGTTGATGGCTTCCTTGGGAAGGACAGTAGTTCTAGGGGTGTGGTCCCTGGTAGTTTGATCACATTTCGGTGCCTAGTCCCATGCTTAGGAGTATATATGCTTAGCACAAATTGTACTCAGTAGGTTAGTTTTTAAAAGGGTGAAGTCATGAAGTGAGAGGGGGAAAGGGATAGGAAGTGAATATGATCAAGTATATCCTATGGAGTTCTCAAGAAGCAATAAAGCATCATATTTAATAAAGAACATTATGCATATTCTTAAGAGTTGTGTAACTATAGTAGGCTACTGAATTATAATTATGCCATCTCATGAAAGCCTTCCTAAGAATACTTTAAAGTGCTAAAGTTGTCTTAAATAAACTGGTCTCTGGTCACTTAGATGACCCATAAATGCCTAGAGTAATCTGCTCTCTGGACCAGCCATAGAGTTCTAGAGTAAACTGATCTCTGGACAAGCCATAAACTCTTGGAGTAAACTGGTCTCTGGACCAGCAATAAACTCCTATACCATGTGCCTCTGACCTAAAGGTTATGAGAACTGTCTGACCATTTAACTGCTATCTCTCTACTTCTGTAAACAACACTTGCTTGCTGCAGATGTCAAGGGCTGCCTTTCTGTATATGTCACAATTATAATTTTTGCCTTTAAAAGTGTGAACAAATTGGAGGTCAAGGCTGCTTCCCACTATTTTGCCTGGAACAGCTAAGCCTGTGGTAAATAAAGACTCCATATGACTTATTTAGGTACCTTGGGAGTTTTTCTCTTCAGGTACCACATAACATGATGTTATTTTTAAATTGAAAATTCAGAGGGTGGGGGGGGGCTGGGGAGATGACACAGTGGGTAAAAGAACTTGCTGTGAAAGTATGGGAACCTGAGTTGTGATCCAAGTACCTAGGCTTTAAAACAAAACCTGGAGGGCCACACTCTTCTACAGCCTCTGTACTGTGGGAGATGGAGACAGAAGGATTTCAAGAGCTTGCTTGCTTCAAGTCTAGCTTCAGCATTTGGAAGGGAATGTGCCTCAAAGGAATGAGACAGGGAGTGACGTATTAGGGCACCCAACATCTTCCCCTGGCCTCTTGTACACATGGGTATATGCAACCCACTCCCATTCATATGTATCATATACACATGGACTGCACTCACACATGTATACTTTCTCTCTCTTTCTCTTTCTCTTTCTCTTTCTCTTTCTCCATCCCTCCCTCTCTCTCTCTCTCTCTCTCTCTCTCTCTCTCTCTCTCTCACTCTCTCTCACATACACACACACACACACACACACACACACACACACACACACAAATGTACACACATGCACTTTAAGTATCTATCCAAAAAGAATTTTTAAACTATGCTTGGTTGATTTGTGTGTAGTCATTATACATATTTAGTAAAAGTTGACTTTTCGTGAAATGCTATGAACACTGAATTTGATATCTAACAAGGTTGACTTGGTACTATTTGTGGAAATTTAAAACATTAGGTATATCTTTATTGTAATGTTGTTTCCTTTTGTCTTCTGTTTTAAATAATTTATTTATGTGCATTGGTGTTTTGCCTGCATGAATATCTGTGTGAAGGTGTCGGGTCCCCTAGAACTGAAGTTATGGACAATTCTAAGCTGCCATGTGGTATAACACGAATAAATAAGTGACCCAGAGACAAGATATTGGGGTTCAAGCTGAAGATCAGGGAAGCAAAGTAGCAGGCTACTAGCTCTTACTACTGCCTCAGTCGAAATGGGCTGATCCTGCTGCCTTTCCTCAATGTGGCTGGAGAGGGAATGGCTGATACCGACTAATGAAGATCCTGCTCTTATCTTTTACACCTCTTTAGTTCTGGGATTAAAGGTGTGTGATCCCAGGTGCTGAGATCATCTTTGTGTGAGCTGTTTCTCTTTAGGACTGGATCAATCTTGTGTAGATCTGGGTGGCCTTGAACTCTTAATCCTGAGTCCTAGGATTAAAGGTGTGTGCCACCACCTCCTAGCTTCTGGCTGCCTGAATTAAAGGTGTGTGCCTGGCTTCTATGGCTTGTGGCTAACTTTGCTTTCTGAATCCTTGGGCAAGCTTAAATAAATTATAAATAACATATCGCCACATTGTGGGAGCTGGGAACTGAACCCTGATCATTTGGAAGAGCAGTCGGTGCTCTTAACTGCTGAAACATCTCTCCAGCCCCACCTTTTGTCATCTTAAATAGTCAATATTTCTATTTACTTAAAATTTAAACAGAAAAAAATGCTGCTAGAAATAGTGTGCTAGTTCACCTGTAACAACATATATATATATATATATATATATATATATATATATATATATATATATATTGGTTTTTCGAGACAGGGTTTCTCTGTGGCTTTGGAGTCCGTCCTGGAACTAGCTCTTGTAGCCCAGGCTAGTCTCGAACTCACAAAGATACACCTGCCTCTGCCTCCCACGTGCTGGGATTAAAGGCGTGTGCCACCACCACCAGACCTCGAACAACATTCTTAATAAAATGTTTTTATTAATTCTTTGAGAATTTCCTGCATGCAGACAATGTACTTTCTTCATATTCAACTCCCACAACCCCCCTCATTTCTCTCATATCCTTGCAGTCCTCATCCCTCCACCACTTCCCAACTTTTCATGTCCTCTTTTTATTTAATAACTCACCCAGTCTAATTGGTTCTGCCTGTATACTCTCGGGTGTATGGCCACCAACTGGAACATGGTTGACTTATTAGGGACCACCCTGATAAAGAAAAATCAATGCTCCCTCCCACAGCATCCATTAACTGCCAATAAGTTCTTAACTAAGCATGAGTACTACCGAGCCACATCCCTCCATGCCGGAATGTTGACTGGCTTGATCTTTTGCAGGTTTTGCAAAGGTAACCCACAACTGTTGTGCATTTAGGAGTGCAGTGAGCCTGTCATATGCACCAGACACTCATTTACTACAGTCTTCTGACCTGTGGTCTCATAATCTTTCCACCCCCCCCCACTTCCAGGATGGTCCCTCAGCCTTGGGAGAAGAGGCTGTGATCGATGTCCTGTAAAGGGTTGACTATTCCTCAGATACTTATTCTCTGCACTTTGACCAGTTGTGAGTTTCTGTTAGTCACTAGCCCTTCACAAAGATCTTTGATGAAGACTGAGATGCCCTGATCTGCAGGTATAGAGACATGGATTTAGAAGAAAGTTTTCTAAACTTTCTGTTTTCCTTTAGCACAATAACACTAGTAGGCCGACCCCTGGGCCTATGAGCTCCCCACCCCCTGAGTTCTTGTTCAGATTTACAGTACCAGGCATGAATTTCCTCTCCTCAAGCTGGACTCAAATCCAGTCAGAAAATAGTTCATTAGCACCATAACGTCCATGCCAAGACTGTACATGTGGACATGCCTTGTCATGCTGGTCATTACTACAGTCCACAGGGTTCACCTCTGGATAAGGTTGTTGGTGGCCACTTCTCCCCAGTAGCCCACCTAGCACCTTCTGGTACTAGGATTGCTATCCACCAAGGAAGAAGCTTCCAGGTCCATGGCACCTAGAATGGTGCATGTCCTGGGGACCATAGTGTGTGGTGTCTTCTGCAAAAGAGGTTTACTTACCACCATTTCTGGGCAACCAGGGGCAATGGCAATAGCTTATGCTGTGTGGGTGGCCCCTGGGACATCCCTTAAGCAACAATTCTAGGGGAGATATCGCAAACCTGGCAATAGGTTTTTTATTTAGCAACATATATCGTCTGAGAGGAATATACCCCTTGTGTAGGGTAACTCCAATCAAACTGTTTTAAAGTATATATGTGTGTAGATTTCTACATGACCTTTAAAAATATCCTTAGTTTTAGCTATCCCTTCTCCCACTCCTCCTACTTCACTTTTCACAATCCTCTCCCAACTTAAATCCCCTTCACCATTTACCCTAGTTTGCTTTCTATTGCTGGGACAAAACACCACGATCAAAAGCAATATGAGGAGGAAACAGTCCATTACTGAGGGAAGCCAAGGTAGGAACCATAGCAGAGACCATGGAGGAGCATTGCTTACTGGTCTGTTCCGGATGGCTTTCTCAGTTTGCTTTCTTATACAATGCAGGACCACCCACCAAGGGGCAGCATTACTCACAGTGAGCTGGGCCCTCCTGCATCAATCATTAATTAAGAAAATCACCACAGTCTTTCCCACAGGCCAGTCTAATAGAGGCATTTTCTCAACTGAGGGTTCTTCTTCTTAGATGGCCCTGGCTTGTGTCAAGTTGACAAAAAAATATAGCAATCAGGCCTCTGTTATTCCCCCTTTCATCTTCCTTTCATACCGCCTGCTTTCTTCTACCCTCCCCCAACACCTGTCTTCCACCTTCCCACTAAAGCTCTCTTTCTGCTCTCATAGGTTCTAGAGTGATGCCAACTCTACCATAAATCTAAGGACTGGGTACTAAGGCCCACATATGAGAGAAAACATGGAAAGTATGTCTTTCTAGAGCTGTTACCTCACTCCGAATGTTTATTTCTAGTTCCATCCATTTACCTGCAAACTTTACTTTTCTTTGTAGCTGAATTAAAATTGCAGGGTCTATCAATACCGCAAATTTTCATTACTCATTCATCGCGTGATGAACAACTAGAAATAACATACACACTTCGGGTGTGTATTTAACTAGAATTTTGTGTACACTCACATTTTATGTGTTCAATGCCCATTACATTGGTTGTTATTTTGATAACAATAATCTTACTGGCCTTCATAAATCCTTGATTGCTGACTGTATCAGGAACAATGTCATTCATAACACTTGATGTCCATCGTCTTGCCTTCCCTGAAAGATGGAGGGAAAAAAATATGACACTCAGACTCAAATATCAACATGTAAATGTTTAAATCACACCCCACACTCCACACCCTACTCCCCACACCCCACACCCCCCACACACCCCCACTGCATTTTGATGGACTTCCTCTTGCTTTTGCCAACTGTCTATAACGAGAATATCAGCAGGGGAGCGCGGATGAATTAACATAAAATGTTTGGCTTAATAATTCTTAACTTTTATTCCCCACCTGGGATAAGGTGATGGGCAACAGAAGAAAGAAATCTTAAGACACTTCCAGAAAAGTGTTGAGTTCAGGGTTCTGACCACATACAAATTGCGGTACATCGGTGTGATCACTAGAGGGCACCACTGGCCTATGGAAGAGAAATGTCTACCACTTAAAGCAGAGACTTTTCGAGAATTTTTACCGGCTCTGCACAGAATTTCAACAGAAGGATAGAATGTGGTCCCATCCATTGTCCCAGAGCAGTTACATTGAAGGGTCTCAGGAAACAATAAGACTCCAGTTAAAATCAACAACAGTTTTCAAAACATTCCGATACTTGGAGGGAAAAAAAATCTGCTACTGAGATTAAAAGGCTATTGGTCCTATCCTCTTTGCCAAATCCCATTGATTCCACAAAAGGAAAAGGACAATTCCGTTACCATAAGAAGAAATTAACTAACGCTATGCTGGAAAGTTATTGCTTAGGTTTTATTTCTTCCAAAGAGTCGGGTTTGAGCTCCACTCCCGTCCCACACACTTTGTAGCATCGTTTTGACTTTTTATTTGGTTATGTCTTAGTTAGGACTTCTATTGCTGGAACAAAACACCATAACCAAAAGCCAAGTTAGTGAGAGTGTTTATTAGGTTTACACTTCAGCACTGTTGTTCAGCATTGAAGAAAGTCAGGACAGGAACTCAAAAAGGACAGGAGCCTAGAGGCGGGAGCTGATGCAGAGGCCATGAGGGGTGCTGCTTACTTCCTTTGGCTTCCTCAGCCTGCTTCCTTATAGAAGCCAGGGCAGGGATGGAACCACGCACAATGTCCTGGGCCTTTCCCCATCTACCCCTAGTTAAGAAAATGCTTTACAGGTGGATCTTATGGATCAAATGACTTACCTCCTTTCACATAATTCTAGTTTGTGTGTCAGGTTGACACAAGACAAACAAGCACAAGTTGCTAACACAGAATTTTATGAATTTCCAAAAACAAAACAATATATTTTGGCTTATGGTGAAGGGAGCTGGTAAATTTTCAGTTATAGCTGATATATATATATATATATATATATATATATATATATATATATATATATATTTTCTTCTACCAAGAATATTAGTTAAGAGTCTTGACCAGGCAGTAGTAGTGCATGGCTTTAATCCCAGCACTCAGGAGGCAGAGGCAGGTGGATCTCTGTGAGTTTGAGGCCAGCCTGATCTACAGAGCTAGTTCCAGGACAGGCAGAGCTGTTACACAGAGAAACCCTGTCTCAAAAAAAATGTTTTGTTTTGTTTTTGGTTTTGTTTTTTAAAAAAGAGAGTTGGTGTTTGATGCCTTGTTTTTTTTGATACATTGAGAAAAATCTATTTTCTAAATAGAATAATTCATGATTAGTCTTTCCCAAGACTCCCCAAACACACACATCCCCATTTTACAGATGGTTACTGTAATGATCAAGTTTATAGACTCTAGATAGAAATCAGGTTCTTAATCCTAGATTTTATAATAGTCTTATGACCTTGAGCTAGATTTCATTATTCTAAAGTTCAGCTTCTTCTTTTTGTACCCAACTTCTAAAATGATAAGGATATAAGATCATGCATGTAAGGCTTTTAACACAGGCAGTAATGTGATAGACACTCATCGCATAGCTACTTTTTAATGAGTCTGTAAGTACCACGCTTATGTATTGATATGATCTCATTAAGGAAAAGCTGTTTATAGTGTTGAATGTGATTTTCTATCACCTGTTGAGCAATAAACTTTGTGGCCAAAATGCAAGACATAATAAAAAAACACATAATCCAATTTGTACACTCATTTGAGTGTATTTCTAATATACATTACTCATATTTTAGAACAGAATACACATATAAAAATTATTTTCATAATAGCAAATGTTTTGTAAACATTTACTTACAAACTGCCACAGTTAATTGAGGTAGACACTATTAATACCTGTATTGTCCAGGTTCCAGCATCAGACTGCCAAGGTTGAGCTATTATCCCAAGACCTTTAGATAATACACAATAAAGTGAGGATCTAAGGTTTTTAAAACCAATTGTCTTTTTTCCCTTTTATTAAAAGTAAATTTTTCCTCTCACATAATATATCCTAATTACAGTTTCCCCTCCCTCTACTCCTCCCAGGTCCTCCCCACCTCCCAGCCCTCTGATCCACTCCTTTTCTGTCTCTCATTAGAAAACAAAGAAGCTTCTAATGAATACTATGAAGACAAAATATGTGATAAAACAAAACCAAACACATTACAATTGGACAAAATAAATAAACAGAAGGGAAAACGTCCAAGAAATGGTACAAGAAGCAGAGAGCCACTTGTCCTCACAGTTAGGAATCCTATACATACTATATACATATACATATACATACATACATACATACATACATACATACATACATACATACGTATATACATACATACTGAGACTGGTGCCTCAGTCTCTGGGAGTTCACATGAACTTTGATCATGGCAATTTAGAAGGCCTTGTTCGCCTCACGTCCGCCATCCCCTCTGGCTTTTATACTCTCTACTTCCTCTTCCCCCAGGGTTCCCTGAGCCCTGAGGGGAGGAATTTGATGAAGACATCCTGTTTAGGGCTGAGTGTTCCAAGGTCTTTCAGTCTCTGTATAGTGTCTGGCTGCAGGTCTCTGTATTTGCTCCCAGCTGCTGCTTGAGGAAGCTTCTCTGATGAGGGGGCTGAGAAAGACACTGATCTATGAGTATAGCAGAATGCCATTAGAAGTCATTTTCTTGCATTTTTTAAGAGCAGTAGTATTTGGGTTTAATTTTATCCTTGGTCTTTGAGCTATCTAATCTCTGCTTCTTGGTCACCCAAGTAGTGTAGAGTATGGGAACCATAAGTCATATTTAGTCTTTCCCAAGATACTGGTTGGTTGCTCCCACAAGTTTTGTGCCACCATTGCACTAGCATTTCTTGTGCTAGGCAAGACACCACTATAGATCAAAGCGTTTGTGGCTGGGTTGCTATTTATGTTCCTTTTTTAGGCAGTAGCACAGTACCTCCTGCTGGGGATCTCTACTCTAGTTTCCCTCCTCCCATTCCAGACCCCTACCCCACAGAAAGCCCGCCAAGGATCTGATCTAGACTAAGCATTAAGGGTATATAAGACCTTGGTGGACAGACCTGCCAGGTGATTCCTCTCCTGCCTTTCTGAGAGTCACTCAGGAGTGCTCTGCTTTGCTTTGCTCTGTTTACTAAAACTGGTCCTATTAATTCAGCTAGATTTGACTTACTGCATCGTTGGAGAAACCCACAAACCAGGGATCCAGTACTTATCACCTTCTTGTATCAAAGATGCTAGGACATAGGGGTGAAAGTTCTATGTAGGCCCCAGCTCAACTCCTCCATGTCCAATGAATAGCATAGGTGCTGTCTTCCGTATGGGCCTTGCCATAAGTTTGTGGCAAGCAACTACAGTCTTGGCTACAGCCTGCATGGTTTGAAGGTTCCCATTGGGTCCCTTTGACTAACTCAATTAGATAGAACCCAATACCTGGACTTGAAGCTTCATTTGTGACAAGAGATGGCCAGCTGGGGCTCTGTGTGACCCATTATTTGACAATTTCATTTAGATCATATGTTTACATTTTAGGAAGCTTTTACTGTATTAGGTTTACATACTACCCCTCAAATGGCCCTTAGTTTAAATTGTCTCTCCCACTATCCCCTCTGTTTGGCTGGAACCTCCAGCACAGTCCTACTTGATCCAGAAAGCCCCATTCCTCTCTCTCCAAACCCCGCCCTCTCAGAGAATCTGCAACAAAGACACCAAAAAGCCCAGTTCCTCATTCATGGCAGCTGCAGCAGCTCCTCTCCTGAAGTTGCCAGTAGCCCAGGGTCCTGCCTGAAGCGGTCAGCTTTGACCATACTTGGGGACAAACCCAATTTGTAGAAGACACATCATCACCTGTCACCTACAGGGCATACATGCTCCCTGCTTTAATTTGGCTGTCTGACTTCTCCGGCCTGATCTCTGCCCCTGCAGGACTCACCTGGGAGTTGCTTTGTTCAAATATGCCTATTCTTTTGCTGTTTCAATTCTACTTGATCTGGCTTATTGCATTGGCAAAAAACAAAACAAAACCACCCTATTATGTTAAAGAAAACCTATCACACTCCTCATCCTCTATCCCCACCTCCCGGCTTTAATCCTCGTGTTCCACACACACTTCCCATCCATAACTAACTATTCTATCTCCATTTCCTAGGGAGATCTATCTGTTCCTCCTAGTCCCTTACCCTATGCCTAACATCTTTTGTTCTATGGATTAGAGCTTGGTTATCATTGACTTAACAGCTAACACTTTATATTACTGGAAACATGAAAAACAGCTAAAAAGTATAACCCCCTAAAAAGGATACAAAGAAAATATTTCAAGTTATCATTATGAACATGTACTTTTCATATATGCATTATTATTCTACTATTTTCTTTTGTTTAGGAGGCAGGCATGGTAGCAACGTACCTATAATTCTAGTTCCTGGAAGGCTGAGACAGGTAGAAAGTGAGTTCAAGGCCAGCCTGGGCCACATAAATGACAGTTGTGTCAAAAAATGAATAAATGAATGAATGAGAGAAATACTGTTTTAGAACTTTTGCCTTTCACTCTCTTTTTTCATATGTCACCAAATACTACACAATAATTTACTTCTCTGTAACTACCTGTATTAGCTACTTTTCTCATTGCTATCGTAAAATAACTTGGCTAAAGTGACAGGTTTGTAGCAGGAATAACTTTGGTCAGTGGCACAGGATGAACAAACGCTTGGATTCCTGACATTCAGAGAGATCATGAATCAGAGAAAAGAGGACTGTTAATACTCATCTGCTTTGTAAAAGGAGCCCAAGGCTGACCTTTGTTCTTCCCAAAGTGTCATTGTTTGTGCACTATTGTCCTTAACTTTAACTTTGTTATCTCTCTCTCTATCTCTCTCTCTCTCACACACACACAGACACACACACACACACACACAGACACACACAGACACAGACACACAGACACACAGACACACAGACACACACGCGCGCACGAACATGCACACAGTTTGTACTTTTTTGTGAATTGTAAAAGATGACTTTTAAGACCCAAAGACTTGAAGATGTTTTCATATTTATTTATAAAATCTACTTACATTTTACTCTAAAATCTACCTTCAATTGATTAGGATGTAAGGTTTCAAACCTTTTTTCAAAGAGGCATATAATTATTCTGGAACTAATGCACACAAAAAACATTCCCCCGTTGCTTTCTCAACAGCTTTATATTGAAAAGCAAATGGTTATATGTACAGTTTGTTTCAGGCCTCTGTGTTCTGTTCTATTTGCCTTCCTATCCTTGTGCCACACTATGGCATCTGAAATACTATAAATTTACATATCTTGACATCTGATACAGCAAGTTCTCCTACTTTAATCTCTTTTCAAATATCTTATATCTTTCTGTTTCCTTTTACAAAATTAGAATGTAAAAGTGCAATGCAAAAATACAATTGACTTTTGCATGCTGACTTTTTAACACTTTTTCTAAACTCATATTAATCACACACATTGTGTACTTTCATTTATACAGTCATGTCTTTCATGAAAAATGGCACTTCTAATTTTTATTTCTAATATGAGGCCTTTCATTTGTTTAGATTTTCCTACCACATTGACACCTCTAAAATACTCATTCTTCCTCTTACCATAAGTCCAAAAGTGAGTAACATGAAATAACCATTTTACTTTCATACTTTGTGGGGCAGGAATTCATCCAGGGGACATTGGTGTCACTGTAACTGGGGTCTCAGATAGAAAGCCTTCAAACTGGGAGTCACTTGGTGGTTAGAAGTTGAAGCCTCCTGAAGTTTCCTTTATTCACATGCCTGAGCCTTATCTTAAATATTTCAAACAGTAAGTTCAGTTGTAAATGTTAACTATGGTGCATACAGATGGTTTCATTATAGGACTTCAGCTTTGTCATGACATGGAATCTTCAGAGTGCTGAACTTCTTATACTTCAATTCATAGTACTGCAAACAAGTCACAAATTATGTCAGTCTTTATGACCTTAGCTCAAGAGTTATATAAATTCTTCAAAGAGCCATACTCCAGGAACAAGAAAAACAAGACTGAAACACACTCCAAAGGTATGTGACTATAGATAGAAGATGAGAAATTGAATAGGGAGCGAAGAGCTGTACAAATAGTAAGAATCTGAGTACATCTGAAATAACCTGATGACTATAAAGTCATTATAATAAGATCTATGGATTCAAAATGTATATATGACGAAAATCAAATATCAGAAAATTTAAGAATTAGATATGTAGGGCTGGAGAGATGGCTCGGCAGTTAAGAGCACTTATTGTTCCTCTAGTGGACTTGGATTTGCTTCCTGGCAGGTATGTGTTGACTCACAACCATTTGTAACTAACTCCAATTTGATGGGATCTGATATGCTCTTTTGGCCTCTATTAGCACCAGGCACATATGTGATACATTGACATACAAACAGGCAAAATAGCCATGCACATAAAACAAATTAATTAATTATATTTCAAAATTATATAAGTAATTTTCAAAAAACCTTTACACAAAGTAAATGACAGACATAGAATACTTCATTCGAAATTACTACAAAATATATAAGAAATAATAACAACGTACCCATATTCTTCAAGATAATAGAAGAAAAGAAATATCTTTCTTTTTTTTTTCTTTTTGGTTTTTCAAGATAGGGTTTCTCTGTGTAGCTTTGGAGCCTATCCTGGCACTTGCTCTGGAGACCAGGCTGGCCTCTAACTCACAGAGATCTGCCTGCCTCTGCCTCCTGAGTGCTGGGATTAAAGGAGTGTGCCACCAACGCCCAGCAAGAAATATTTTTCAATCGTTTCAAGGTGAGTTATACACTCATTCCAAACCTCAATAGGTATGTTACAAAAAGCAGCTCATACTCTTAAAACACAGAGACACATTGGGTGCTAGAGAGAAGGCTCTGCAGTTAAGAGCACTGGCTGTTCTTCCAGAGGACCAGGGTTCAGTTCCCAGCACCCACATGGCCACTTTCAACTGTCTATAACTCTATTTCCAGGGGATCTGATATCTTCACTCACACCAATGCATATAAAATAAAGTTAAAATAAATTATTAAAAATATATAAAAAAATAAAAGAATTTTTTAAAAAGCAGAAGCAAGTTACTACACAAAATAGTATATTTTTTGTTTTCTTGGGCTTTTGTGGTGAAAGCAATTGTGCTGGCCTTCAATTGTGTAGCTCAGGGAGCCCTTGTACTTCCTGATTCTCCTGACTCCACATACTGATTGTGGGGGTGGGGGGTACAGGCAAGTGTTACTGGGTCAGGTTTAAGAGGTGCTGGGAGTTTTGACCCAGTGCTTCAAGCATGCTCAGCAAGCACTCTACCAACTGGACTACATCCCTAGCACCACAATAGCATTTTTTATGAGCAAGTGGTGATTCTAACTCCTAAACAGAAAACTGCACACCAATGACTAATCCAAGAGAAGACTGTGATCACCTTTGCTCATTGCATCTGGGCTTTGAAAGGAAATAAGGGATAGAACAACATTTTGTTTATACACAAAAAAGAAAATGATCTCCTTGAATGGTATGTGTCTGCATGAGTTGTGCACACACACACACACACACACACACACACACACACACACACACACACACCTGCAGCTACTATATCTTCTCCAGCCAACACAGGACAACTGAACTAATCAATCACTTTTGTACCTCAGTGCAAGGCTCTGCCCCTCACCCCCATTTGAAATCCCATGCTGAAAGCTGAGGGCATGCCTAAGGGCCATTGATGCATGTACTTATCAGAACAAAAGAACACTCATTGCGTATGGAACAGGGAAACACATTCCCACACGAGGTAATAAGCCCAGCACTGTCCACATGAACATTTTGCTTCACAGTAAGCAATTTAATAAATTCAACAATCCTTCATGATTAGAAACAAATGGCAAACTATAAATAAAAGAGAGCTTCTTTGAGCTGTTCAAAGATGTGAGCACAAAAAAAAAAAAAACAAAGCAAATACCATATTAAAGCTTTCTCCTGGCAGTAACTGAAAAGAACTAGAATACTATCCAACATTGTACTAAATATTTTAGACAAGATTACAAGAAGAAAAAAAAAGAGGTATTATGACTTACAGGATGTAAATATAATTTCATTAATTGTAGATAATACTTCTGTACACAAAGTATAAAATTCCAATTATACGTTAAAAAGCTTGTCATTGTCATTATTATTATTGGTGGTGGCAGTGGTGTGTGTGTGTGTGTGTGTGTGCGCACGCACATGCCATGGCATGACTGTGTTGTCCAGAAAACAACTTTCAGGAGTTGTTTAACTCTTGAGATGGCACTCAATTTGTCAGATTTATGTAGCACTTTTATTATTGGGCCATCAGGCCCACCCATTTAATTGTTTGTTTATTGAGACTCCGCTTGTTTCTAGGCTGGTCTCCCTATGTAGCTAAGGATGACCTTGAATTTATCTTCCCGCCTCTCCCTTCCAAGTACTAGGATCACAGATGAACAAGACAAAGACTTTGTTTGTGCTATACAAGCATTCTGGCACCTGAGTTACATCCTCAACCCCTAATCTGTCTTTAAAGTGGTAAGTTTAGGAAGACAACTGATTTAAAAAGTCAACATAAAAATAGAAGAGTAGAGCTGGAAAGATGGTTCAGCCATTAAAGGCTGGGCTCACAACCAAAAATATAAAAATAGAAGAGTATTCTGATATATTTGCAATCAATTCAATAAATTGAAGACAGGCATGCCATTTAAAATAATGTAAAAACTATTGTTGGAGATAAGCTAAATTAGAGGATTGACACTATCCTATTCCAAAACTTACTAGAAAACTACAGTAGTTGAGACAACTTTATTGGTGAAAAATAGACAAACAGATCAATGGAACAAAATAGGGAGCTTAGAAAATAAATATTGTCAGACGAACAACATAAGTGAAAGCAACACAATGAAGGAAAGATAGCTTTTCAACAACTGCTGGAGCATCTGCACATCCGTATACAAACAAAGAATCTATACACAGATCACATATATGTAACAAAAACTATCTCAAAAAACCCTACAAAACTAAACATAAATGCAAAAATAAAGCTCGGCATGGTAGCTCACATTTGCAATCCTAGCACTTCCAAGAAGCAGATGCTTAAGGACTGCCTCAAGTTCAAAACCAACCTGGATTGGAGCTGAAGAGATGATGGCTCAGCAGTTAAGAGCGCTTGCTGCTCTTTCACAGGACCTGGGTTCAATTCCCAGCATCCATATGGAAGCTCAAAACCCTCTGTATCTCCAATTCCAGGGGATCTGACACCCTCTTCTGCCATCCATAAGCACTAGGCACACACATGTGCACATCCACACCCACAGAAATAAA
Organism: Cricetulus griseus; assembly: GCF_003668045.3. Classification (NCBI taxonomy): domain Eukaryota; kingdom Metazoa; phylum Chordata; class Mammalia; order Rodentia; family Cricetidae; genus Cricetulus; species Cricetulus griseus. Next base: position 62,252,559 of record NC_048604.1, read on the forward strand.
ATTAAAAAAGAAGACTAGTTGGGCTACAAAGTGTTTGTTAAAAAAACAAAACCCAACTAGTCAATTACCTGATCAGTAAATAAATGCAGAAATGTAAAAGTGCTAGAAGACCCATCTAGGATTTGGTGATGCCTTTTAAGGAAATGGGACTGAAGGAAGAAGCCACTAAAGAACTGATGAGCAGCCGGGTGGTGGTGGCGCACGCCTTTAATCCCAGCACTCGGGAGGCAGAGGCAGGTGGATCACTGTGAGTTCGAGACTAGCCTGGTCTACAAGAGCTAGTTCCAGGACAGCCTCCAAAGCTACAGGGAAACCTTGTCTCGAAAAACCAAAAAAAAAAATAATAATAAGAACTGATGAGCTGAGTATAATTTTTAAAAGATTCTGTCAAGAGATAAAAAGAATCCAGGAGATTGGACCAGGAGAAAACATTTACAAAGGATGTATTTGTTAAAAGACTTTAATGTGAGATATACAAAAAACACTCAAAGGTGAACAATGAAGCACAGCAATCCAGTTTTAAGATAAGAAAAAGACTTTAACAGATACTTTATGAAAGAAGGTACACAGATGTCAACTAAATGAGTGAAAACTATGCTCCACCTCTTAGGCCATCTGGCAAAAATTAAAGCAAGAATGAGTTAGCACTGCACACCAATTACAATGACCAAAATCCAGGACAAAGGCAAATGCAGGTGGTGAGGAGAAGCAATAAAGACTGTCATTCATCCCAGTTTAAGGGCCAGGTGATGGTAACACATGCTTTTAATCCCAGCAATGGGGAGGCAGTGGCAGGAAGATCTCTGTGAGCTCAAGGCCAGCCTGGTCTACAGTTTTGGCTTTCAGGACAGTCAGAGCTACAAAAAACTCTGTTTCACAAAACAAGACACACACACACACACACACACACACACACACACACAGAGAGAGAGAGAGAGAGAGAGAGAGAGAGAGAGAGTCATTGGGGGAATGCAGCATAGGACTTAAGATGACTTGTTTCTTAGAAAACTAAGCAGGCATATATCATATGATCCAGCAACTGTGCTCCTTTCTGTTTCCTGAATTATGTCCCTAGAAACCATCACATGAATGCTTATAGCAGTTTTGTACATAATTCCTACCACTGGAAAACAACCAAGATGTCTCTCAACAGGTTGAAGGGTAAATTGTGGTTCATCTGAAAATGGAACATTATTCAATACCAAAAATAAATGAACTGACAAGACATGAAAATACATGGGAGAAACTTAAACATAACCCATTGCATGAAAGAAACCAGTCTCCCAAAGAGTTTGGATCTTGAACATTCTCCAGATGTCTTAATGTTAAGGACTAAGTCTAAGCGAGGCCGAATGGAAGGAAGACAGGATAGTAGAGGAATACATTTGAAAGAGCCATTGAAACCTTGGCCCTTCTCATGGTCTTTATTTGTTGACTGCCAAGAGGTGAACACCTTTCTCTGTCCCACATTCATGCCCTACTGTACTGTCTCACCACAGTACCAAAAGCAACAAGCCAAACAATAATGGACTAAAACCTACCAAACCGTGATGCAGAATAAACTATGCTTCTTTATAAATTGGTTATCTTGGATATTTTGTCATGTTGTGTTAAAGTAAACAACACAGTAACAAATATCTAATAATGGGGCTGGAGAGATGGCTCAGAGATTAAGAGCACTGACCGCTCTTCCGGAGGTCCTGAGATCAATTCCCAGCAACCACATGGTGGCTCACAACCATCCATTATAAGATCTGGTGCCCTCTTCTGGTGTGCAGATATACATGGAAGCAGAATGTTGTATGCATAATAAATAAAGTCTTTAAAAAATATCTAATAATATATCTGTGTACTTGTGAGGCCAATTTTGTAAAAAAAAATAATTCAAGCAATTAATCCAATTGTAATTAAACTAAGAGTCAAAAATAGCAAAAAGAGACATGAAAGTAGAAGAGACTAAGAAATGGGGTTCATCCCCTATGTCCGCCATGAGGTGGCTTGGGTGAGGGTAAGAAGCCCTCCCCCCTCCGCCCTTTGCTACCTGTGACAGGCAAGAGAGCTGGCCCTGGGGGCATGAGAGTGAGAGAACTAGCCCTGCCCCACACCAGCTGCACCTCACAGGAGGGTGGGCCCTACATCCTGCCTAGGCAGCACCCTAGAGCTAACCCTGAGGGCCTGAGAGCAGGAGAGCTGACCCCGCCCCACCCTCCTATATGCTCCTACAGCAATGGGGAGAGAGGGCCCTGCACCTTGCCTGTGCAAAACAGTAGAGCTGGCCCTGGTGACGTGAGTGAGGGACACCAGCATCTCAGGGCCAGAGATCAGAACTGGCCCCTCTCCTTGCCGTAGGCTGCACTGGGTGAGATAGCCAAGGCAGTGCTGGAAAGCTCTTCAGGGTAATGACAAAGAGGCCAAGCTAGTAAGCTGACCAACCCAGCTACCACCTAGGCTCAGAACCAGGGCTATGAATTGGCCCACCCCAGCATCGACCAAGTCTATGAACTGTTGGGAGCATGTGAAGGGATGAAACATCAGATCCAATTGAGCCAGATCACCATGACACAGGTCAACAGGATATCCAAGAGGAGCCCCAGTCAGAGCCCATAATCAGTGGTGCAGCAGAAACCAGATGCCTCAAGCCAGACCAGTGACTCAAGGCAATGAACACTTGCAAGTAAAGATAAATGGACTAAAGGGTAAACTGTGTGACTCGTGACCCACATTACAGCTTCCACCACAAGAGTCCTCTTCTTCTTTTATTTTTATTTTTGTTTTCTTTGGTTCGGTTTTGGTTTTTCTTTTAAATTTGGTTTTGTTTTCAGGGGAGGTTACAAGGACAGAGGGCAAATTTGAGGAGACTGGGAGATAAGTGGGACTGGAATGCTTAATGTGAAATCCACAAAGAATCAATAAAGTAACAAAAGGAAAAGAAAGGGGGTTTGGGGAAAGAAGAAGGGAGATAAGAGAGTAATTCTTGGGGCACATAATCACAATACACACACACACACACACACACACACACACACACACACACACACACACACACACAAACCCCCAGACAGAAAGACAGATGAAAATGTCTAAAAAACATCTTCTTGAGACAGTATGTCATACAGTTCAGGCTGGCTGCAAAGTCACTACATAGTTTTTCTTTTCTTTGTTTGGTTTTTCGAGACAGGGTTTCTCTGTGTGGCTTTGGAGCCTGTCCTGGCACTCACTCTGGAGACCAGGCTGGCCTCGAACTCATAGAGATCTGCCTGCCTCTGCCTCCTGAGACTCACTACATAGTTAAGGCTGTCCTGGAACTCCCCATTCTCTTGCTTCCACCTCCCAAGTGCTAGGATTATGGACATATACAGGCTACCATGACAGGCTAAAAGACATTTTATAATGAAAAAATAAGGTTGCTGTGGTCTTTAAAATAATGGTGCCTACATCCATATGGAATGGGATCACATGGTACATATCCTATGAAGATGAAAGATATTATTATGAAAGGTACTTTATAGAAAATAAACTTCAAATCCTTATAGTGTGAGATGAAAAATAGACAATTTTCAAAAGGTTTATTATTTTCCAAGTAATTTGCAGCACTTTGTATATGCATTCATTTAACTCCTCATGACCACCTAGGAAGCAGCTATTAACTGTCAGGGTTGACAAAGGCTAAAACTGAAGCACACGTTGTGGAAAAACTTACTGGAGGTTATGTAATTAGTAAGAAGAGAAACACTGCTTGAAAAAGCCTTATGCATTTAACATTATATGTTAACCATGATAGCATACTGATTCCCTAAAGATAAAGATGACATTTTGTTTAGATTTATTTTTATTTTGCATGTGTGTTTTTCCCTGAATGTGTGTCTGTGCACCACATGTGTGTTTGGTGCCTATGGAGGCCAGAAGATGAGGCCAGAATCCCTGAAACTAGAGTTGGACAATTGTGAGCTGCCATGAGGATGCTCACAACCAAACTCAAGTCTTCAAGCATAGCACCAAGTCCTCTTATAATACTGAGTACTCTCTCTAACGCCATATTTTATTTCTTTTGTTCTCTAATTATTCCCTTAATTTTGTTTAGTGTTTTTCCTGCATATACATCTATGCACCACCTGGATGCACCGTCCTTGGAAGCTGGAAAATGGAATTAGATCTCCTGAGACAAGTTTACAGATGGTTGTGAGCTGCCCTGTGGGTGCTGAGATTAGAACCCTGTTCCTCCATGAGAGCAGCCAGGGCTCTTCAGCACTGAACCACCATTCTAGCCCTCATGATTTATTTCTTAGTATCTCAAAATACCCAGGATAGCAGTTGCTCAAAAGGTAGTTTCTAAATGTGGGTCAAAAGGTAAAGGTCTTTGCTTCAAAGCCAGATGAGCTGAGTTCAGCTCCCAGTACCCATATGGGAGACGTTGCAACTTCAGAAAGTTTTTTTTCCCAGACTTTGATGATCCCTCACCCTCCCTGGGGAGTGGATAAGCTGGGATGGGATGGGATGGGGGTTTAATGGGGGGCAGGGAATGACAGGAGGGAAAGGGAACTGAGATTGATATGTAAAATACCATTGTTTTTAATTTAAATAAAAAAGGAGAAAAAAGAAAGTTGTCTTCCAACTTTCACATTCTCACTGTGAGTGTGCACTCACACACACCCACACATAACAAATAAATAAATGCAAATGTTTTCCTAAATGAATACTTGTATAAATAAACACATTTCAGCTGGGTTAAATGACTTAACATGCCTTCTAAGCATTTATATACTATAAGAAAATATCTATCAGTCTTGGAACTTGATTTTTATTTATTATTGCCATTTTACCCTTGACAGTATATGGAAGTCTGTATAAATACCACTAATGTCTTTCAAAATTAATCCTTGAGACTCTGGAAAGTAAACAAAAGGAGCTTCTTTAGAAACAGCCAAGCAGATTTCTACATAACCTTGAATAAAAGACTGAAGGATATGTAATGAACAAAGAAATAATTTCCTCCACTGAGAGTGTCTCATTTTATTAGAAAGTTATCTTAGATTTGACAGTACTGGCACCATTCCTAACTTAGGAATAACTATAGAAACATTATTTCTTATTTTTCAAGGTCTCTCAATTTGCCATCTTAATTGAACATCTATTTTATCTCCAGGGATTTACAATCTTGAAGAAATTGCTAAGGAAAAAGAAAATGCTAAGTAAAAAAAAATGGTACTATATGGGAATGAAAACCCAACAAACTAGGAACAAGCTAAACGCTGTAGGTGGATACTCATTAAGACAAGGAGGATCTGAGAAAGCTACATTTATTCAAAGTACAAGCTGCTGTGCAACTGCCACAGGTCGGGGACCATGCTGTCCATAAGACCAACACAGATGTATTAATTAACAGGGCTTTCCACAACTAAGATGATCAAAGCTTTGTAGGAATAAGTAATGAGAAACTAAAACTTACAGTAGACATGGGGAATGTTTGAAAACAATGTATGTAAACCAGACTACCTAAAATAGTATGAAAGTACAATAAAGGAAGAGTTTAGATCGCTATCCATTTAAAATGTTAGCTATACTATTTTTGTTTATTTTTATTTTATGTGTATGGTGTTTTGCATGCACCCAAGTCTGTGTGAGGGTGTTGTATCCTGGAGTTACAGTTGTGAGTTGACACGTGGGTATTAGGAATTGAACCTGGGTCATCTCTTCAGCTCCTTAGTTTTATTTTTTTAAGGTAATGAAAGTGAAATAATCAGTTTTAAGACAGAAAAAAAGAGAAAGTCTGTCCTTATTGCCTTCATTGACTGTTCTGAATTAGTGAATACTAAGAATATTTCTTTACATATTTATAAGGAAACAAAGGCGTGTGCCATTATTATTTACCCCCCTCCTTTATAATACAAAGAGGTATGCATTACATACTGTTTCTTTCCTTGCTTTTTTCCCCATCCAGATTTATGGTGTGAGCTCTTTCTATGTCATTTTATATAGAGAGACAGAATCCTCATTCTTTATTAAACAGATTCATACTTTGTTGGAAGGATAAGCCACAATTTAACCAGTTCTCTATTGAAAGAAACAAGTTATTTCAAATGTCTTTCTATATCAAACAGTACAACCTCAAATAGCCATGTATTTATATATAGGTATATCTGTACACATAAATTTTCAGTATAATTATTTAATCAAATGAAAAAATCTATTGTATTTTTTAAAAATACTGCCAAATTACTTTCCATAAGGATTGCATCCACTAAAATATATGAGTACTGGTTTTCTGAAGGTGCCTGGGGAAAATTCTCTCATTGGGGTCTAGTGTGTATTTCATTAAGACTGAAATTGAACACTTTTTTAACATATGAGCAATTTGTACCTTTTTTTCTGTGAACTATGAATTCACATTCTATTCCCATTTTTGCTAACTTGCTTGTCTCTTAATGTTCAATTTTCACAACTTCTTTTTATTGGCTTTTTTTAATACAATGTATTTGGTTAGTATCATTTCCCCTAACCCCACTCCTCCCAGATCCTCGACATCTCCCAATACACCCAACTTTATTCTCTCTCTCTCTCTCTCTCTCTCTCTCTCTCTCTCTCTCTCTCTCTCTCTCTCTCTCTCTTTCTCTCTCTCTCTCTCTGGAAAAATCCTGAAAAATCCAAAGAAATAAAGCAAAAGGGCAAAAAAGTTATCAAAACAAAACAAACAAACAACAAAAGCACACACAAAACATGGAGTCCATTTTGTGTTTGTCAACTACCTCTGAGCATAAGGCCTACCATGGAATGTGGTTGATATTTCTTCATAAATTGTGAATGTTAATTTGATGTATCAGTTCCAAATACTTTCTATAGTTTTTTCAGTTGTCATTAAAATAGGATCTTGAGGAATCTGGTGGAAAATGAGAAGGAAGGATTGTAGGAGCCAGAGAGGTCAGGACATCACAAGAAAACACACAGAAGAAACTAACTTGAGCTCAAAGGGGCTCACATAGTCTGAACCAACAAAAGGAGCCAGCATGGGACTGACCTATGAGCCCTCTACATATGTGACAGTTGTGTAGTTTAGTCTTGCAGCACTCCTAACAGTTGGAGCAGGAGATGTCTCTGACTGTTTTGCTGGCTTTTAGGACCCTTTCCTCCTACTGGATTTCTTTGTTCAGCCTTAGTAGAAGAGGAGGAGGTGTTTAGTCTTCCTACATCTTGATATGCCATGGCTGGCTGATATCCATAGGAAGTCTGCCTGTATTTGAAGAGAAACAGGGGCAAGAGTGGATGGGGTAAGGGTGGGAGGGTGGGGAAGTGGAACTAGGAAGAGATAGGAAGGGGAAATTTTAATTGGGATGTAGATAAATAAATAAAAAGATTTTTTTCTTTTACGTGAATGTTAAACTACAGTCAAAAAGCCTTTCCTAGTCATCTATCATAAAGAAATTTACTGATATTTTCTCTTTGTCCTTTTATGGATCTATTTTTTAAATTAAGCATTTATCCTGGGTGTTCAATGTACCTTGTGATGAACTCCTTACAATCTATTCCTTCCTTTGATTGTTGATAAAATATTTAAATAAAATTCCAGATATCATGTCAGTACTTCAGTGTATCTATCTAACTAAAAGAATTTATTTTTCCACATAACCACCATGTCATCATCACACTAACAAAAACAAACAATTCCATAATACTGTGTAATGTCAATACTAAGTATTCCTAATTATGTATAAATGTCTTTTTTTATAAATTTCTTTTCATTCTATCATGTTTGGTTTTCTTGTTATACTTATTTTATTATTTACTTTTGTTGTTGTTGTTTTTGAGGCAGGGTTTCTCTGTATTGCTTTGGAGGTTGTCTTGGAACTTGCTCTGACCTCGAATTCACAGAGATCTGCCTGCCTCTGCCTCCCAAATACTTGGATTAAAGGCATGCACCACCAATGCCAAGCTTTATTATTTACTTTTACATCTGCTGTCTTTCCTTTTATTATATTTGCACAATTAAGGACAGAGAGAAGAAATTAAGAAAGGGGCAGTGTCAATCTTTGAAACTGGATTTAGAGCACTCTAAAATTCAAAGGGAAAACAAGAGTTAAATAAATAACATTTTGCTTTGTTCAAGACATCAAACATGTGATTCCTAGCAGTACTTTGTTTTAGATAAATCTGAACTTTATGACACTAATCTGGAATCCTTCAAATAGTTCTTTGTAAATATACTATTAGTTCTCAATTTATGCACTGTTCCATTTGAAATGCATTCTAGCAGAAGGACAAAATCATTTGGGGGATGTATCATGATATGGAACAGTACAATAACCTTGAACTGATGTGTTTAGAATGTGATGGTCAAGGGTTGGAGTGGTTTGAGATGAAGTACAAAAGGAAAAGCAGATTGTAAACCACGCAGACCTTTCTGACCCATTCAAGTTTGGGGATTTTTTTACCCAGAACATAAGACATTATTGAAACTTTTAGATTATAGTTATATTTATTCAACTCAGCACAATTCTGAATATTGCATGTGTGATTAAGTAGCTAACATAAAACATACAAGGAAATGTAATATGTTTGGCTTTCACACATGTTTATATGTGACAAAAATAAGATGAATTAAAATTGTATCTAGTAATAGGACTTTAGAAAAATTGAAAATTTTCTATCTGAAAAAAACTAAGTTGCATTTGTGGAAAAAGAAAATAAATTCATTCATTATATTTTTAGATGTTACTCAGTGCCATTCATTTTCCTTCCTGGTTACATAAGACATGTTTCTGTCATAAAATGAAAACTAGAATTTCACCACTCTTGGTTGATGCTTTTATCAAATTCCACTCATACAAATCTCCAAAATGCATTTTTATCATTAACTTAATATCTACAAAATGAAATTTAGAATATGAACAAAAATGATGTAGATGATTAAATAAAAGTCTATCCATGTGAGTTGCAATAAAAAGAATGTATTGTGATTGTGAATGCTGTGTTCATTTTCCTTATGCATTTCTCTTAAAATTTTCCTTGTGGAGGAAAACTGACCTGTTGGTTAAAAGTGTTGGTCACCAAACCTGAAGATCTGAGTTCAATGTGAACTGACTCTTTCAAGTTGTTTTTGTCCTCTATGCATGCCATAAATTTTGCCTACACACACACACACTCACAAACACACACAAGCATAAACATAGATAAACATTGCATATTTTTTAAATGTTTTTCTTGAAAAGAAGTATATTGTAATATCAGGACTGAAATCATTCAGAATAAAATTACTCAGTTCTATTGTAGGTTTTTGGTATACTTCAGTGCCACAGTTTTTCTTGAGCTCGGTATTTTTTATCTACAGACTGAAAATGGTAACATCTACAGTGAAGAGTTGCTCTGTGTGATGAGTGAGCTCGCTTTTATATGAGGCATACACTCAATGACATTAGGGCATTTTATTGTGGTACTTAACACAGTGGTAAATTTGAGTAATTTGAGATATATTTGCAATTTTCAGTAAGTACTAGTCAGTCGACAATTCTCAGTGACAATTGATAACTTCATCAATGATGTGTCACATTGATAATCTCTAACTGACAATTTTTGAAAGATCATTGATTTTACTCTGTGCTTCTAATGGATTAACATATATTGTAAATCAGACTGTTAACATTATTAAACAGTGGGTCTAATTTTATTTTGTGTTAATAGATTCACATATTTACCTAATGAATTTTAACTAAAGTAGAAAGATAACCTGAAGTGATTTTCCTCTTCAAAACTACATAATCTTGAATATAAACTTGAGTTGTGCTAACAATTGTCTAGTTGTATTATTCTGGACATATTTACTCTAAAAACATTGAGTGCCTATTCTGTTTCACACCACTCATGAACCCAGTGCATGAAAATAGGCTTAAGAGTACTGAAGGGACATTTCTCAGATACCACATGAACCAGTTCTCGGATTCCACATAATGTCTCCAATTTTCTTCCTCTTCTTGCTGTAATATTGCCTTCTCTGTCAAAATAAAGCTGTGGAATCCACTGCCTCTTAAGGCACCACTTGTTAGTAATGACTATTGATGGTTCTTTCTGTCATGGGTACTCTTGGACATTTTTAGATGGCAATTGCTGATGTCCTTATCTGAAAAGGTTATATGGACTGAAGGTAACATTTCACATCCAGGATTTCTGATATTAATGTTTCTGACATGTCAGATTCAGGCTTAGACACTATGTCAATATATATATTATATATATATATATATATAATATATATATATATATATATATATATAAGACAGCTCAACACATTTGCTTCATTTTAAACTCTTTTTTTCTTTCCTGGTATCCTTTTAGTACTAAAATACAAGTAGCTATGAATAAGCTGAATCATTGACTGGCTAATGTACATCTATGCTGTAATTGGATTCATCTTTTTTAATGGAACTGACCTATTTATCTTTGAACACACCCTGAATTTTGTATCATTTGCTTCCTTAAGATTTCATTTCCAGGAGGTTATTTGGCTCCTTGGGTAGTTAGGCTCCTGGTATTCTTACCCACCAATCCTTCTAGTGTGTTCACAGATGTTGACAACTCAAACGGAGTAGAACTTGAGAGCATATGGAGACAACCTGCACCCACTGCCAATTTTCTCTTCCTTGTAAGACATCTTTATGTACATGCTGCATTCAGTATATCCATAATCTCGCTAGCAATCAATTTTTACAAAGATGGGAAAATGAGCACTTCTTTGTCTGGAAAATCTAAGTTTGGTTCACAGACACAATTTCACATGCCAAATAGTCCTAGATTTTGTGACATCATGCTCTGGCACAATGTCCAGACTGTGAATTACCTCTGTTAGGAACCAGCACTCTTTTGCAAGACAAGAATTCTTCCTTCAGTTCCTACTCCTTTTTAGAGAGAAACAGAAGCTCCAGGTCCTTTGTTTTTCGTGAACTTCCCAATGACTTTATAGAGGCCACACGTTTAAAATCTTTAGTTCATTAATAAATCAATCTTATAGGGGCCAGATAAAGAAAGAAATGCTCATTTCTTCATTCTTTTTTGGTTTTTATTGGAGACAGGGTTTCTCTGTGGCTTTGGAGGATGTCCTGGAACTAGCTCTTGTAGACCAGGCTGGTCTCAAACTCACAGAGATCCCCCTGCCTCTGCCTCCCTGGGGCAGGGACTAAAGGTGTGTGCCACCGCCTGGCTCATTTCTTCATTCTTATCAAGATGTATTAAAAAGTGAATTTGCAGACGGTACAAGACTTTTCACAAGGAAGGAAGAGTCTTGGGTCCAAAGAATTAACCTCACAGATATAATATTATTTTATCCACACTTTTATAGGTGACATTATATTTATAAATTCTTATAAATAAACTCTCTGTACTAGATATACCTCATCTCTGTCAGGTATTTAGGTGTGGTCAATAGCTTTATCTTATTGCCCCACTGCCTGCCTCTGCCTCCCAAGTGCTGGAATTAAAGGCGTATGCCACCAACATCCAGCTTGAAAATTCTTAAAATCATGATGGTCTAGTTTTGAATTTGTGTGCTTATATGACCTAGATGTTACCTAGAATACTTTGTTTGAACAATTAACTGTATATAAAAATATTTTCTTCCTAAAACTTTAGGCAATAGGGAATATGGGCCTTTAATTTTGAGTGTGGTAGATGGGATAATCACGTACATGTAGTTTCTTCACACAAATCTGTTACCTGGTTTTTCAAACATGATATATTTGTTCATTAACTCTATGTGCTTGGTATTACAGATTGTTTCCACATAGACTGCTAAATTTCAAAGTCCCTTGCAACATGCAGAAGTTTTACAGTGGATTTAATGACTCCAATCATCTTTGGCAAACAGAGCAAAAGAAAATTCAGACCAAATTAGTTGTAAGGTATTTTCTCATTTAAAATATAATCACTGCTCTGTACTCACAAATAAATACATACTGACATTCTCTAAAACTCAAACATGCAAAAATATCACGTTTCTAGTTTCTTTGTACAGGCCAATGAAAATCTTGACTCAACACAGGACTTTTAGTAACAATATTTCCAAATTATATCATTCTTTCACTAAAAAATGTATCCTTTTGGTTTTTATTGAATTTTTTCATACAATGTATTCTGATCAGTTTCCCCTCCCATAACTACCTACCTTAACTAAAATCTTAATCACATTGGAAGGACATTATTTGGAACTGTAGATCATGAACAATTATACTATGAATATATCTGAGGGCTACAAAAGGTATTTTCATATAATGAATTAAAATAAGATAGTATCATCTCCACCATTGCCTAGATTCTTAGTTGGGGTCATCCCTGTGGATCCCCCGACATGCCCCCTGTGCCAGACCTCTCTCCAAACCTGTACTGTCTCCTTCTATCAAGGCATCTCCTTTCTTGCCCTCCTCTATTCCTCCCCTGTCTCAGTGGTGGAGAGGATGCCATTGATGCCCTTCCCCTATAATGAGAATGATGACTACCTTGGTTACCATTCCTTAGCCTTCATCCAGTAGATGTTCAAAGTAGAAACAGGCACCCATAGCTAAGCACTGAACCATACTCCTGGAATCCAGTTGTGGAGAGGGTGGAGGGTTGAGCAAAGGAACCAAGACTGTGCTGGAGAAACCCACAGAAACAGTTGACCTGACCTAGTGAGAGCATGGATACCCTAGTCATAAAGCTGGGGAACCAGCATTGGACCAAACCAAGCCCTCTGAATGTGGGTGCCAGCTAGGAGGCCAAGACAGTCTATGGGACCTCTAAACAGTGGAGCCAGTCTTTATCCCTAGAGCACAAATGGACTTTGGGAGCCCCTTCCCTATGGAGGGATACTATTGCAGCCCAGATACAGCAAGGAGGGTCTAGGCCATCCCCCAAATGATATGATGGACTTTGAAGGTTCCCCGTGGAGGGCCTCACTATCCCTGGGAAGGAGTTGGGGGATGGGTTGTGGGGGTTGGTGGGGAACATGGGAGGATGGCAGGGCAAGGGAATGGGGGGATGGATATGTAAATATGAGTGCCTCTAAAATAAAAAAAATCTAAAAATAAATAAAATAGTATCTTTCATGGGTATGGTTTCTTTTTCTTGTTCATCGAGGACCTGAGGTGATGGATATGCATATATACATCTTCATTACCAATCTTACCACTGTATCATAGATTTAAGTCTATTAAATATTATCAGAATCACATCTAGCTATTTTCATGGCAACATCTATTTCTAGAAGTAATATTCAGTTCCTAGTCCAAGACAAGCAAGAAGCAAGAGACAGTGAAGATCGAGTTAGGATATAGTGACCAAAGAGTTGTGCCACCAATGGTAACTGACATTTGGGATCTTGGTGATCATGTATTTGGACTGCCTGGGGCCTGGACTTCTTTGAGGCTTTTTGCGTGAGTCCTTCTTGAAGAGCAAACCATGAAACTAGTATGTTTGTGTGTGTGTGGGGGGGTTGTTTTGTTTTTGTTTTTGTTTTAGACAAGGTCTTATGTCTCCCAAGCTGGCCCCACATTTGTTATGTGTTTGAGGTTGACTTTAACTTCTGATGCCCCTGATTCCAAGTGCTGGTCTTACAAGCATTTACAAGAGGCCTTGTTTTAAGTAGTTCTGGAGACTGAACCCGGGAACTCCTCCATTATAGGCAAGCACTCTGCTGACTGAGATACACACCTCACTCCAGAACTAGTACTTTTCTACAGATCTTTTAAATTGACTACAAGTTTGTCAGCATCCTTGGTTTTCTAGTGCTCTGACAAAAATAATGCTTTTATTTAACAAGGCAGGAACCTTGCAGCAAGAGGAATGCTTCACACTGACTTGTTCTCCCTGGTCTGCTTAGTATTATTTTCCAAGTTCCCACAACAGCACATTAAACTCTAGCATTCAACGACACTTCCAGAATAAAGCTCCAAACCCTTCACCTTCCTTCTACAAAATATCCCAAGGGATAAAAGCCACACAGTCAGGTCCATCACACCATCATCTACTCTCTAGTACCAATTTCTGGCCAAGCCTCTGTTTGGTCATGTTATGGGAATAGAAAGACAATTAGGACAGACCACAAATTCAAAATAAAGTTAAGATATCTTAAATTTTGAATTTCATTAAATAATGCTGGAGAGGAAGAAATAGAAATTGAGAATTGTTTGTATCTCTTCATAACTTCTGATGAGCTGGCATAATAAGACAATGAAAATTTTGTTAAAGATCTATTATCAGTCTGCAGCTGGAACAATACTCTAGTACTTTAAAAGGCAAAAATTATCCATAATCAGTGCTATACACACCACAGCAGGGTTGATGCAGTTCATCCCAATGGCTTATATGGAGGAAATAAAATGAGTTCAATTTTGAATATGATGAGTTTAAGATATCTGTGACTCATTCAAGTAGAGATGTCAAGTAGGTAATTGTGAATATATGGAATTGGAGGCAGAAACAGAGAGAATAGAGAATCAGATTCATCAGCTTATATATGGTAATTGAAACATGGATGTAAATGGAATCAACCTAAGGGGAGAAAACCAGAGATTTAAAAGATAATATGGTCCACACTGAAATCATCGGCAACTCTGATATCCAATGTCAGATAAAGGATGAGTCGAAAAACCAAGGCTCTTTCTACTACATCAGGCTGTCTCTCCTGACAGAAACTGTCTTGATTTTAATATTTCAATAACATTTTAAATAAAACACAACACCTGTTATTTGTTAGACAATACTGTGGACACATCAGTAAACAAAACTGACAAAACTCCAAACCATAGAAAAACTTATAGTCTCATGAATTTCCTTATTATGGAACAGGAGTAGTGTTTAATAGTTTAGCTGGTAGAAAAATGGACTATAGTGGCCAAATTATGAAGCAAAGGTTCCAGACATTTTTTGCTATAAAGCCTCTGGACTTCAGTTGCCCCCATTTATTATTATAAAGAATTCTCAGATAATACTTAATTGTCTCCTTTTCCAAACTCTAGCCTCTTTCTTTAGTGTTGCATGTGATTTAGCATTTCTACACTTTTGGTAGTCATCTTGAAATAAATAATACACCAATCCAGAAGTTAGGAAGGCATTAACATTGGGACAAAGTAGAATGAAAGAATGTGTCAGAAACCAGAATGTGAAGCATTCATAATGAAATGTTTAATGTTATAGCCCCCAATTCAGATAAGTGGACAAAGAATTCTCAGTTCTTAGATTGACAACTAAAACAAAGATAGAAACACATAGCTACACAGTATTGGAGGGAGGCAGTCTAAGGGTGTGGCCTTGGCTTGATAATACCAGCATGCATTGTGAAAGGGAAAAATAACAGAAGAAAGGGAAACTCACACTACAATCTTCTAGAGTCTCTATCTTTTGTCTTGTCATCTTGGACTTAGTTTTCTGCAGTCAGTTAATAAATTGATGTGAGTCAGACTACATAGTAAATGCATTCAACTAAAATCTGGTGATAAAGCTTTAGACTTCCTCAGTCAGCATTTTTGAAATAGCTGTGTTATTTGAGAGAAAGCAGGTCACCAGTGGGAAGAGCTTGGGAACCCTTAAAGACAGCTTTTCTTGTATTGCTTAATATGGCTTTAATTATGTGTGGCTTCTGTTGCTCTTGTACAAATTCCTGACATTTTATACCAATGCAAAGACTGAATTTAAACAAATACAAAACTCCAGAGCTTTATGGCACTTATAAAATAATTTCAGTTCCTAATGATTGATTTCTTTACCTGTTACTCAGGTGTCAGAAGAATATGAGTGTGTCAATCAGTGAATGCCTGCCGAATAAAGGTCCCATAGGAATATCCAGAATTAGGGCTTTAAAATAAGAATACATCCTGCCTTCATGTCTACTAATAAAACAAAATACACACTAGAGTTTCAACAGTTAGATTTGTTAGAAAGGTTGAAAACAATGTATATTTGACATTATTACTTTGTGTCACAGAAATATTTACAAACTACCAGTGAAATCAATAATGACTTTTTCATAACAGTATTATTTCCAAAATTTTTTAAAAAAGCCTTGGACTGGAGAGATGGCCCAGCAGTTGCACACACTTGCTGCTCTTACAGAGGGCCTGAATATGGTCCCTAGCATCCACATGGCAACATGGCAACTCACAACAGCCTACAACCCCAGTTTCTGGGTTTTCTTTCTTTCTTTCTTTCTTTCTTTCTTTCTTTCTTTCTTTTTCTTTCTCTTTCTTTCTTCCTTCCTTCCTTCCTTCCTTCCTTCCTTCGTTTTTGTTTTTTTTGAGACAGGGTTTCTCTGTGGCATTGGACACTGTCCTGGAACTTGCTCTGTAGAACAGGGTGGTTTCGAACTCACAGAGATCCGCCTGCCTCTGCCTCCGGATTAATGGGATTAAAGGCGTGCACCACCACCACCCAGCTGGCTTCTGGGTTTTCACCACCCTCTTCTGAACTCGACATCTCCTGCACACATGTGGTATATATATGTATATATGGACATAAAATACATAAATAAATATTTTTATAGAATCTCAAAAAATAAACCTTGGGGGAGGGAGAGGGAACTGGGATTGACAGGTAAAGCAATTTTGTTTCTAATTTAAATTTTAAAAATAAAAAAAAACCTGAACAAGAACCCTCAACAAAAGCCATTATACTTGGCTAGAACTTGAGTTAGAAATGAGGAATACTAAGAAGATTTAGTACAATAAACCTATAATCTTAGCTTCTTGGGAGGCAGAGGCAGAAGAATAAGATACTCAAGATGTGTCCCATAAAAAATGAGTTCAAGGCTAACCTAGGCAACTTAGTGAGAGCCATCTACCAGTTAACAACAACAAAAAAGTAAAGGAAGGGTTGGACATATAGCCAGTGGCAGACCACTTGCTTAAAATGTACAAGGCTAAGATTCAATACACAGAAAAAGATAAGACCAAACTAGAACCCCTTAATATAGGTGACAATGGTGCAGCTGGGACAATATATGAGGCCACTGGCAGTGGGTCCAAGACCTAACTCTAATGCACAAACTGACTTAGTGGAGCCCATTCTATATGGAGAGATACCTTGCCCAGCCTAGACACAGGGGTGTGAGGGTGGAGAGGTGCCTGGATGGGACAGACCTAGTAGACTTCCTAGAGGAGGCCATACCCTCTCCAGGAGCAGATGGGAGGTGGAGTGGAGGAGGAAAGTGGGGGCAGCTGGAGGAGAGGAGGGAGGGCTAACTGGGATTGGAATGTAAAAAATAAATTAATAAATTAAAATATACACAGAAAAAGAAAGAACTGAGAGGGGAAGTTTTTAACAGGGTTATAAGATGATATTCTGGTTACTATATAACCACTCAAATTTCCAACTCATTATGTTTACAAATTCTGAATTGGTGTGAGGAATCTGGAGAGGACATAGCTGAGATGAATTGGCTCTGTCTGGGGCCTCAGCTAGGATGACTCAATGGCTCAGTGGTCATAATCATCTGAAGGCCTGTTCCCACGAATACAGTTGATGCCCACTATCTGCTGTCCTTTCAGCTGCGGTTATCAGCTGGAATACAAGCTTGTAACTTTCTCAAGTAGCTACTTGAACTTTATCACAGCCTGCTCACTGGCTCCTAGAGAGCCATGAAGTAAAAGCTTGAGCATCTTTTATGTCCCCAAATTACAAGTCCAATAGCATTACTTTGCTGTTATCACAATCATACTCAGAATGAAGAGAAGGAACATGGACAGCCCACCTCTTAATGGAAGAGCTGCCAACACCGTATTTTATGTTACTATTTTGCTGTCATCATTATTATTATTATTATTATTATTATTATTATTATTATTATTATCATTATTATTCGAGAGATGCTCTTATTGTATAGTCTTAGCTGACTAAAACTTAATATGGAACTCCAGCTTGCTTCAAGTGCATGGCTCTCATGCCTCTGCCTCACAAGTGCTGGGGTTTCACTTGGGAACCACAATATCCCATTTCAAAGTCACATTATTTTGGTTTACATTTCTCCTGTTCTTTTCCTCCCTCCAAACACTCCCATATATCCCTTCCCACTCTCTTTCAAAGTCACAGTCCCTTTTTCTTACTAATTAGTATTGCATGCATATGTATTTTCACACACGTATGTATTTCTACATCTAGCCTGTTGAGTACATGTACGTATTGTTACTTGCTTGTATGTTTTCAGGGATGATCATCGGGAACTGCACGAGCCATTGGTATGCTCTTCCCCGGGGAAGACCGCCTCTCCTGCTCAGCATTACTCAGTTGCCTGTATTTCTTTGTGTGGAGCTGAGACTTCATGGGCTTTGCCTTGTCCGCTTTGCCATGCCCACTGGTGTCATCCTTGTTCGGTGCACATTTGGACAGTCATGTCAGTGAGACTTTATTGGTATAGTTTCTGATGTTACTAGGAGATGAAAATGTGACACAGATACACTATGAAATAGTATTTATCTGTACAGAAAAATAAAATGAATAACTTTTCAGGTAAGTTGAAGGAACTAGAAAAGATCAAACTGAATGAGGTAACCCTGACCCTGAAAGATAAAAGTCAAATGTTCTCTCTTGTGGGAAGGCTCCTAGCTCCAAATCTCTGGATGTGAGTAGCTACAGAAAGCAGGAAGGTAAAACAGGCCCATTTCAAGGATAGGAGAGTTAGAGAGCAGGATACAAATAAACTTATTACAGCAATGGGAAAAGAGGGGAGATGCTTCTTAGGGAGGAAGGGGGAGGTAAATACTCAAAGTCATATTTTTAAAAGAGCTTAGAGGACTGGATATAACGCACATGAAAATACAATTGTCTACAGTCTCCTCTCAGTCTACAGTAACAAACACCCTTCCCCCATGCAAAATACACTGATCCCCTCCTCCAAGACTCCAAAGTTCATTGACGTTTTGGCAGCAGACCAACTGCCAGATCTCTCTATCTAAATCAAGTCCAGGTGAGATGAAGATCCTCAATTTTGATTCTTTGAGTTCACTTCCTTGAGACCTTCCCGACATGAAAACATCAAGTTAAAAATTATTGTTCTGTGCACCCAACGTGCAATTGCAGAGTCCAGGTGACCTTTGTAGAGTGCTAGCCTAACAGATGTGAAGCCTTGGGTTCAATCCCCGTTCCTACATAAACTAGGCACAGATGCAACTCTAGCAGTCAGGACAGAGAGGCAGAAGGATCCGAAGTTACAGCTATCCTCAGCTGCTTAGCAAGTTCCAGAATAGCCTGGGATACATGAAAGTCTGGCTTAAAACAACACTGTCCTTATATCTGCAGCCAGTCCAATTGAACTGTTTTCTCAGACTGCTTCTTCCAGTAACAGTCCAAGAGCTCAGATCACCCCATTTTATGACATCTTCATGTTGTAGAACCACTGGAAAATTTTGGTGATCTTTCTATGCACTTCTTAGAATCCACTCAATTAGCTAATAATAATAACCAAAAGAGATTTCTTCAATATTCTTTCACTTGGGTTCCTGGTGAGACCACTGTGGGAATACCTCCCTAAACTTCTTAGAAATCCCATTGTTTAGAAAAAAGATATATAAAGTCCTTAAGATCCTTGGAAGGACTTTTTTTTTGCATGAAAGGTATTAAGAGACACTAGCTCACCTCCTTCTGACGGTTAACAAAAGTTCCTGTCATATCATCCTTTTTTAATCTTTGCCCTAAAATCCTTTCTTGTTTGAAAATCACTGTCTGCTGAGGGCGAGAAAGAGAAACAGCATGATTTTCAAACTCACCATGTCCTGGATTCTTTATAAGATTTCATTTTTTTTCTTTCTTTCTTTCTTTCTTTCTTTCTTTCTTTCTTTCTTTCTTTCTTTCTTAGTTTTTTGAAACAGGGTTTCTGTGTGTAGCCTTGGCTGTTCTGGAACTCACTCTGTAGACCAGGCTGCCCTTGAACTCACAGAGATCCACCTTCCTCTGCCTCACAAGTGTTGGGATTAAAGGCATATGCCAACACTGCCCAACACGATTTCATTCTTTATATCATATCTCTCCTTTTGGATTGTATCACATGGAGCAAAAAAAGCAAAGTGGTACGTTCAATCCTTTACCTAAGTATTCCCAGAGCTACAACATCAAGCTTGCCAGGTTTATACCCGATTTTCCGTGTTAGCACAGAGCTGTGTTACTAGGCTTCTGCTACGGTAGTAACAGAGACTACCTTTCCTTTAACTTCTCATTTTCCTGGAATCCTTTATAAACAGCCTTTTCAAAGATCTGTAGGATTTTTCTACTATTCTCTTCTATTTCCTCCCATCTTCTGGCTACTGCCCGCTCCTAAAGCTAAAGGCATATATTTTCATGCTTTATTACAGCAACATTCTACTTACAAGTAAAAAAAAAAAAAACCCTCTATTCAAAGAAACTATGACTAAATGTAAAATCATCCAAAACTTAAAGACTCTCAACAACCATTTGATTATGCCTAATAGTTCTGTGCATGAAGAATGTAGAAAGGAAATGATAGGATTGCTTTTTTCAAAGTTTTAATTTTATTCCATGTGAGTGCATATTTCGGTTGCTAGTGTACTTCATTCATGCAGTGCTTGCAGAGGCCAGAAAATGGTGTAAGGTCCCACAGAACTGGACTTACAGAGGGTTTTGAGACACCCTGTCAATGTTGGAAACCAAACCTGGGTCTCCTGCAAGAACAGCCAGTGTTTGTAACTGCTGAGCCATGTCCCAGGCCCAGAATTGATTATTATTTATTCCCAAATGTCTATAGCCTTGCCTGGAAATATGTAAAAACTAGGGGTATAACCATTTCAAGGTTTATATATTTGTATATACAGGCACTGTTGCTAGCTATTGTCTGGGTTCTCAATGGGAGTTGTTGACTGTGGCTCCTACATGTGGAATCGAAGGACATATTTTCATTTAGAGAGACTGATTAGAATATGACTATGGCTAGCTGTTTGCGAAGTTAAGTTATCACAACTTGGAATAATCAAATTAATAATAAAACTCAAGTCTGGTACAATAGGCATAGTTTAGGGAAAAATTCAAGTTCAAACTATTCATATACTAGGGATCCAGCACCTGTAAACAGACACACTGCCAAGCAAATCTGGAGGTAATAGGGTGGCAGGCACCACTTAAAATCGATAGACCCTGTATCCTGAAAATGTTATAACCTTATATCAGTGGTTGGAATAACAGACGTGAATAACTAGCAGATAGTTACACATGACTTCATATGAGGCCCCCTGTGAATAAAATCCAAGCTGTAGAATGAATGGGCAGCCCATTCTATAGACAGTTGACAATATCTATTCAAAAAATGTGTACACCATTATTTGCCTCTACACATTAGTATAGAGGCCTTTGAAGAAAATTCTAGCACATTTTCTGAGATTTCTGTTGATCTTATATCTGTAACTATGGTCTTTAAAAAAAACATAAATGTTCCTGAATTAAAGACTATCTAGCAAGCTGCTGGTATAAATTTACCAAGGTTAATGTTGAGAGCTAAGACCAACTTGATGAAAGCAATTTCAACAAGCTTTTCCCACTTACTACCAAAACAGAGCCATTGTTTGCATAATTGCTTTATACTTATAACAATAAAGTAACATGAATAAATAAAAGACCCAGAGACAGATATTGGGATTCAAGCTGGAGATCAGGGGAGCAAAGCAACTGGAAACTTGCTTCTTACCTCTACCTCAGGCTGAATGGGTTGATCCTGTCTCCACGAGCTCTCACCAAGCCTCAGACTGTAACCTTTCCTCGGTGTGGCTGGAGAATGAATGCTTCATACTGAATCCTGATACTGACTTAATATACCTCTCATGAGTCCTGGGATTAAAGGTGTGAGCTATAATTCTCTTTTAGACTGATTCAATCTTGTGTAGATCTGGGTGGCCTTGGACTCACAGAGATGCGTCTGTCTCTTAATCCTGAGTTCTAGGATTAAAGGTGTGTTCCACCACCTCTTAGCTTCTGGCTGCTGGGATTAAATGTGTGTGCCTGGCTCCTACCACTTGTGACTGACTTTGCTTTCTGAATCCTCGGGCAAACTTTAATAAGTCATAAATAGTATCAGTATACAATGAATATTAAAATAGATCCCCTTAAGCTATAGTTTGCATATTTTAATGACAAACCAAAACATTTAGGTATATTAGTAAATTAAACATGTATTTAAAACAATCGAAATGAAGTTTATTTACAAATTAATTTTGAATGAATGGAAGAGTCATTTTTAAATTCCTATGTTAAATGTTGAGCCTAGACTGGAGAGATGGCTTAACGATTAAGAGCCCTTGGTGTTCTCCCAGAGGACTTGGGTTTGATTCCCAGCAGCCACATAGCTGCTTACAACTATCTGTAACTGTAACTCCATTCCCAAGGTATCTGAAGACCTTTTTTTTTGTGGGAACCAGGCATACACATAAGTAGTACACAGACTTATACCCATATAATTTTTAGATGTGCCTTTATAATAAATATATTTATTTATTTTGTTCTTTTGATGTTGACAATTGAATTGAGGGTCTCATACATTCTATGCAAGTAGTCTACCATAAAGCTATAGCTCTATTACAATTTTTTAACTATTAAAAATTGTATATGATCTGTCCTGCCTGCAAGAGTGCTGGAGCAATGGTAACACAGAACTTGTGGGAGTGATGAATCCCTGGCTGGTCCAACTATGGCCCATATCTCGAGAGGGAACCCATACTTGACACTGCGTGGATGGTCAAGACAGCCCAGAGATCCAAGGTAGAACCAAACATAACTGGGAAAAAAGTCAATGAAATAATCCCTAATGATATCCTGCTTTATTCATAGATCGTGCCTAGCCAAATTGACATCAGAGAGGCTTCATCCAGCAACTGATGGGAGCAGATGCAGAGACCCACAGCAAGGCAGAGCCAGGGGAAACACGAAGAAGACAGGGAGGAAGGATAGTAGGAAACAGAGAGGTTGAAAACACCAGGAGAACACGGGCCACAAAATAAACTAAGCAGGGCTCATGGGGGTTCACAGAGACGATTGAATCAAAAATGAGGGTGTCTGTACAGGTCTGCACTAGGTCCTCTGCCAATACCTTATGGTAGTTGTACAGATTGGTTTTCTTGTATGACTCCTAACAATGGGAGTGGGGGTATCTCTGACTCTTTTTGTCTGTGCTTGGAAACCTTTTCCTCCTACTGGGTTGCCATGTCCAGCTATGATATGAGGATTTGTTCCTAATCTTACTGTATATTATTATGGCATGTTTGGTGGATAGCTGTGGGAGGCCTGCTTTTTTTTGAAGGGAAACAGGAGGAGTGGATCTGTGGAGAGGGGATGTGGGGAGGAACTGGGAAGACTGGAGGAAGAGGAAGCTATGTTTGGATGCAATGTATGAGAGAAGAATAAAAGTTTGAAAAATGTGTCTGGAAAGATAGCTCAGTTGGCAGTGTTTGCCTTGCAAGTATGAGGACATGGCACAAATATGTGTGTCTGTAATACCAATGATGGCAAGATGGCAGGTGAAGAAAATGAAATCTTTAGAAACTCAGGGACCAGCTAGCCTGGAATACGTGGTGAAGCTATAGGCTAATTGATACACTGACCCTAAAGAAAACAGTGAACATCAACTGATCACAAGTACCTGAGGCTATCCCCAGTACTCAACATGCACACCATGCACACGGGCACTTACACACACACACACACACACACACACAGAGAGAGAGAGAGAGAGAGAGAGAGAGAGAGAGAGAGAGAGAGAGAGAGAGATAAATACTCATACGTGAGTTAAATAGCAACCAGAAGAGATAAAATTATTCTACAGTCTTTGCTTACTGAATTAGCTAGCACTTTAATTCTTTGTGTCATAGACAGAGACCCTCTTTGTGGCCTCTCTTATTTAACTCTCCACAGTCTAAAGCATAGATCATGGATGCCTCTCTCTCTTGGTTTTGGAGAGTCACTCATGGATAGTTTTAATACCTGCCTAGAGGGGATAACTTCATGACAGGACAAGGTGTCACTTCATTACTCACAATGGTATGTAGTTTTAAAATTTAAGAGTTGTTTATTTTGTGTGTGAAGTTTATTGCTGCAACCTTCTAAACGCAGTACACAGAAGCAGAGTTAGGAAGATCACTCATTTTTGACCCACACTCAAAAATAGAATAATGTGTATAAGCCTGAAAATAACCATGTAATATTTCTGAACATTTGTTGATCACAAAAAAACTGACATCATAAAGAATAAAAACAGATAAGCGAGATGACTAAACTGATACATTTTTCTATATCTTTGTTGACTTTTTTTGAGACAAAGTCTTATCATGTAACTGGCTGGTCTGGACCTCACTCTGTAGGCAAAGTTGGCCTTGAACTCACAGAGGTCCACATGACACTACCTCCTGAATGCCAGGATTAAAGGCATGCACCACCATATATGACCACCCTTGTTTACTTTTTGTCTAATAGTTCTACCTGTTGTAAAAGAGGCAAGTTGATTCTCTCAAATCTGCTTTAAGTAAGGTCTTTCTAGTGCTTCTTTATTTTCTGCTGTTGCTTCTTGTTTTTGTCTTGGAAGTCTGTTATTTGCTACATATATATTTCAAGTCATAATCTTCTAAATAAATTGATCCTTTATCATATATAACTTCTTCTGCCCCAGTAATTTCTTTGCTCCAAACTTGATTAAATATTTTGGCTGCTTTTTAAAATGAATATTTATTTTTAAATGATTTCTCCCATCATTTTACTTTCAACCTACCCATGCCCTTACATATAGTAGAGTCTCTGCTATTTATTTATGTATTTAAACTATTTTCATTTGAGGTCATTATTGCAATGTTAGAGATGAAGCCTTCCATTTTATTATTTTTTATTTGGTTATTTTTCAGGTTCCTATTACATTACTGATTTTCTTGCCTTTGTTGATTTTTTAATACTTTTAATATGCTATTCTTAGTTATAATATTTTGTTTATTTTGTATCATTTTAATAAAGGTAAGATAATGTGTGTGATGACAGTGTACTTTCAACATGTTATCACTCTGAGTGAAACATGAAAACCATATTCCCATTAAAATTATTTTGTTTTCCATATTTTTAAAATATCATTTTCTTAAACATGGGACAATTGTGTGAATTTTGTTTCAATCATATCACCTATGATCTATAAAACTCATAAAAAGGTAAGGGATCCAGAGACATTTTCTTAATAGTATAGCCATCAGTAAGGTACTCCAGTAAGTAATCCTTCACATACATCCTGTGCACAGCCAAATGAAACTCCTTCAGGAGAAACAAGGGCCAGGGATGGAAAGAGGGGGAGGAAGGAGCATAAAAGTAGAAGGACTAGTTGAGAAGTGGAAGGGGACCAGTGAGAATGGGAAAGCGATAGGAGCAGACAATGGAGGTGAATATGATAAAAGTAATTGCATACACAAGTATGTTGTCACATCCTTTAATCCTAGCACTTGGCATACAAAGGCATCTGTATGACTCTGAGGCCAGCCTGTACTACATAACAAGCTGCAGTCTAGCTAGGGCTACTTAATGAGATCCTGTCTCAAAAACTACATTATATGCATGTATGAAAATATCATGATGAAATCCATAATTAGGTATAATTAATATATTCTTTTCTCCATTTTTATTTAAATTAGAAACAAGATTGTTTTACATGTGAATTCCATTTCCCTCTCCCTCCCCTCCTCCCCTGCCCCCCACTAACACCCTACCTATACCATACCATTTCTGCTCCCCAGAGAGAGTGAGGCCTTCTATGGGGGATATGGACAGTCTGACATATTCTTTGGGATAGGGCCTAGGCCCTCCCCAGTGTGTCTAGGCCAACCCCACATCCGACATGAGGGCTGATCTCCAAAATTTACAAAGAACTAAAGAAGCTAGTCTCCAAAACACCACATAATCCAATGAAAAAGTAGGGTACAGAACTTAATAGAAAATTCTCAATAGAGGAATCTAAAATGGCTGAAAGCCACATAAGAAAGTGCTCAACATCCTTAGCCATCAGGGAAATGGAAATCAAAACAATTCTGAGATACCATCTTACACCAGTCAGAATGGCTAAATTCAAAAACACCAATGACAGCTTATGCTGGAAAGGATGTGGAGAAAGGGGAACACTCCTCCACTGCTGATGGGAGTGCCAACTTGTACAGCCACTTTGGAAATCTGTATGGCGATTCCTCAGGAAAAAAGGAATCAATCTACCACAAGATCCAGCAATTCCAGTCTTAGGCATATACCCCAAAGAAGCACATTCCTATAACAAGGACATCTGTTCAACTATGTTCATAGCAGCATTATTTGTAATAGCCAGAACCTGGAAGCAACCTAGATGCCCCTCAACTGAAGAATGGATAGAAAAAATGTGGTATGTTTACACAATGGAGTACTACTCAGCAGAAAAAAAAATGGAATATTGAAATTCACAGGCAAATGGATGGAACTAGCAGAAACCATTCTGAGCGAGGTAACCCAGTCACAAAAAGACAAACATGGTGTGTACTCACTCATAATTAATATATTCTAAAGTTAAAATATAATTACACTAGGCAACCCAATTCTGATGTGAGTAATCACACTTCTTTTTCAAAATATTCATTAAGATATTATTCAAAGAACACCTGTAATCAGATCACAGTGCTTGGAAGACACAGGTTGTAATATCTTGATTTTAAGACCAGCCTGCCCTACATAACAAATATGAGGACAGTCCATACAAAAAATAGAAGTGAGGAATAGAGAGAGATACAACTCAAGCACAGAGCATATAGTGCTTGCTTAGCACTCACAAGGCCTTAGCATCAATCTTTAGGACTTAAAAAAGATACCATTCAGATTCCACATAATGCAATCCTTTAAAATGTACCATATAATATTCCTCAGTATAACAAGGTTATCTAACAGTCACCTCAATAAGTTTATATTTTTTCTCTACTAAAGAACCTATGTACATTAATACTCTCCATTCCCATAAATTTCTTCTGTTTGACGTCCCACGCATCTGCCATCATTTTAATGTGTGTGTGTGTGTGTGTGTGTGTGTGTGTGTTGTGTGTGTGTGTGTGTGTGGTGTGTGTTTTGAGACAGGGTTTCTCTGTATTGTTTTGGAGCCTGTCCTGCAACTCGCTCTGTAGACCAGGCTGGCCTCGGACTCACAGAGATCCACCTGCCTCTGCCTCCTGAGTGCTGGTATTAAAAGTGTGCACCACCAATGCCCGACCGTATCTGCCATCATTATCTGTCTGGTAGTTTTTTCTTCTTCTGAGATTTCACATGTATGGAATCAGATCCTTTTGTTTCCAAGATCATCATGATTCTTTCACTTTCTTTTTCTTTCCAAACACCCATCTCTTGTTCTTTCTTTTGACACATGGTCTAATTATACTGCCTTGCTTGACCAGGAACTCACTATATAGACCAGGCTGGAATCAAACTCACAGAGATCTGCCTGCATCTGTGGTGCTTAACGAAATAAAGTACAACTAATGGTGAGATTTCAAATAATCTTACCACAAATTTAAACTAATTAAATCACCAAAGAAACAAAAAAAATACATCTAAAACTCATTGTAACATTCAAGTTCACTCAGAAACCAAATATAATGACCAAACTCAGGCACGTCTGAAGCTGGCTATAATCAATTCTTATAACCAAAGGGCATAGTAACACACTTGAGAAATGGAAGCACAACACAGCATTATTTTTTGCAAGCCCGAGTTCATTATTTAGTCTAGTTCTATGTAATATGCATAAGCACGAGTTTTTGATTTTACTCTTTGTTGGATATAAACCTATTCCTAGAGTCATTGTCAAAATATTCACTTAGTTTTTGGTGTTTAGTGAACATCCACTGTATATGCATGTTCCTTTTAATAAAATGTATGATGGAAATTCAGTTTACTAAAATTCCAATGTTTTATATTTAAATTCTTAACTGATATGTTGAAGTGAATTGGCAAGAAAAACAAAAACCCAGCACTATTGGATTAAAAAGATAATAGTTCGCATTTTTCACAGCATTGAAATTATGTGTCATACATATAAAGCATGTATTCCACACTTTTGCCTGTTTTGGCTAGTCAACATCTTATATAAAGAGGCTGAATTATTGCATGCATCAGCTGGCTGATCCACACCTGTCTTAACTTGCCTAACCTGGTAGCTGTTAAGGACACATTTTCTGTTCTTCCTGGCCATTCATAAATTACTTCTCAACCCCAAACAGTTCCTGTGCAAAGATATACCTGACAGCAATCAAGGCAATTGGTTTTTGTTTCTCTTTGCTGAAGAATGGGGAAAAAATGCCATCCAGTTAGCAATGACCAAGAAATTCATATCCCAAATTGATACTAGAATTGTTCAGTTATATAAAAATCATACACAGTTGTGTGGAATCCAGGGAGCAATGTTGGTGGCTTGAATAAAGCAATACCAGTCAGAGTGTGGTCATTTCAACACTACAGCCTACAAGAAAGTTGGAGAGAATATCTTGGCAAAACATAATAGCTATGTACTTGTTTTCATGTGTATCATGAAGGATAAATAATGTATCAAAACTGTTTTAACAGATATTACTTTTTTGTTTTTTCAAGACAGGGTTTCTCTGTGTAGCTTTGGAGCCTATCTTGGCACTTGCTCTGGTAGACCAGGCTAGCCTTGAACTCACAGAGATCTGTCTGACTCTGCCTCCCGAGTGCTGGGATTAAAGGCATGTGCCACCAACGCCCAGCCAGATATTACTTTCTTATAATGAGTAAAAAGTATTACTGGCCATTCATTTATTTGGAATGCTCATTTCTTTTATTTTTCCCTTTCCTCCCCAAAAAGTCCTTTCTTGAGCTCATTCTTATTGCCATATTATTTTGCACATATATCCATTATATCACATGTCAGATTATATTGTAATTTGTAATATTTGTAAGTGCTCTATCTACCAAATTATGAGCGTTTTTTTTGTTTTGTTTTTAGAGACAGGGTTTCTCTGTATTGTTTTGGAGGCTATCCTGGCACTCACTCTGGAGACCAGGCCTGCCTCTGCCTCCCAAGTGCTGGGATTGAAGGCGTGTGCCACTAACACCTGGCAATTATGGGGTTCTTAAGGATCAGAGTTAAGTCTTTATAGTCTCAGTGCTCAACAAAGTTGCTAGGCCTTGATAAATGTTCAGTGAATATTTGTGAAATGAATAGAGATGAATTAAAACAGTGGTCATGATGGCTACATTGTACAAGCATTGATCTTCTAACCATTTCTCATTGGAGGCAAGATGGTACTATATCCCAGGGAGAACTGAAATTTAAAACTGCCAGACAGTAAGTCAAACATAATTAATTCACTATCAAATTCATTACATTCGAAACGTTTTCTAGGCTGAATTTTCTTAAAACAATAGATGTCTGAAACAATATCCCCAAAGCAGAACTTCCGCACAAAACAACAGCAAATATGAAAAGAACTGAAATGTAATAGGAAGAATTGAGGCTCTGGAGTCAAACTGATCTTAGTTTGAATTCTATTTTCTTCTATTACCAACTGAATCATTTGTTAATTGAGAATCAGAAATAATTCATATGTTATAATAGTAGCTAACCCATAGTAGCCTCTTATATTAAAACTATTATGATTTTAATATGAATAAAACTAGGACGTACATTCCTAATAATCTTCCAGTAGTGACTCTAGGAGCTATGACCTAAATTACTAAAGAAGTAGAATTTTCTGCTCTTCCTCTGTTCTTATTCACATTCCAATGTTCTTTCATGACAGCACTGTGATTATTACCTGCCCAACTTATGCCAAAAACCAGTCTAAGGCACAGCTGTGTGCTCTCTCTTCCTAACCCTTTCTCTCTCCCCCCACCCCCCCTCTTATTCCTGGTATAGAGCTTCCTAATACAAGGAAATACATCATTTTCTAATTCGCACTTTCTTGGTGGCAAACAGATAATTGTTTATAATTAAAAAGCTTTTTCATCCAATTTCTACTGGGTTAGAGTAAATCACGATGCTGTCAAGCCAGGAAAGTACTTAATTAAGCACAAGAGGTGACAATGAGTCTGTGTGCTTTGTTGGAAAGAAAAAAATACTAAAAGTTGAAGTAGAGGATCCAGTTTCAAGTTTTTACTTTGGAAATAAGCAAAAATCTCAAGTGACTTCATCACTATGGATATTAGCTTCCTACATGTAGATGACAAATTCTAAGCTGAGACACTAATTTACATTTTAGGAAATAAAAATATGCCCTATTACTCCACTAACCCAAATGGGGTGTCCAGAGAACTGAACAAGCATTTCCATATAAAGACTGGTACTAGCCAGGTTATGCCAATGCACATCTGTAATTCCAGAACTTGGGGCTGAGGCAGGAGTTAGAGGCCAGCATGTGACAAGCAGAGCTATCTCAAAACAAAGAAGAAAAGAAAAACATAGATCAGTCCCCCACCCCAAACAAGTGAAACTCCATCATTTCTGAAGGAAAATATGACTAGGGAATTATTTGAGGAGTAAACATAACACAGAAATCCTAAAGAAAAAGTAGTAAAAGTATATAAAACTAAAGCTCAAGAGACCACAAGATTGTACTGATTTGTGGAAAATAAAAAAGTTTATCTCTGTTGTGCATTGAATGACAATGATCCCCCATGCCCATATATTTGAATGCTTGGTCCCAGTTGGTGGAAGAGTTTGGGGAGGATTAGAGGTATGGCCTTGTTGGAGGAGGTGTGTCACTGGGGGTTGTCTTTAAGGTTTGGAAAGCCCATGCCATTCCCATTTAGATCTCTCTGCCACAAGCTTATGAATCAAGATTCAAGACAGAAGCTCTCAGCTAAGGTTCCAGTGCCATGCTTGTCTGCCTGCTGTCACGCTCTCCACCATGATGGTCCGAGACTCTACTATCCTCTGCAACTGTGAGCCCCAAATTAAATGCTTTCTTTTCTTAATTTGGTGAAATAACTTAATCTGTAAAAGAAGCAGTAGGAGGCATGGTGAACTCTCCAAAGACACAGGAGCATACATTTTACATACAAATTCCACATGATCCACCAATAAATTATACCCAGCCCAGGTTGTACAACTCAAAAGTCTAAAATTGCTATGACCAATAAGCTTTTATTAGGTTAGATGCTTTCTTTTAAAATTGCCTCTGTCATGGCAACAGAAAAGTAACAAAAACAATCTCACAGAAGTAGAGAGTAGAATAGTGGATAGTAGCTCTGGGGAGAAGAGGGGCTAAGAAGGTGTCGAGCAGTGCTTCTCAACCTTCCTAATGCCGCAACCCTGTAATACAGTTTTTCTTGTGCTGTGATCCCCAACAATAAAAGTATTTCTTTGCTAATTCATCACTATAATTTTGCTACTGTTATAAGTCATAAAGTAAATATCTGGTATGTGACCCCCAAAGGGGTTGCAACTCACACATGGAGAACTGCTGTTCTAGAGAGAAATTTGATAATGTTGCCAAGCTACACTTAGGAGTAATTCATGCTACTCTTTAAAAGCATAGTAGGGTAACTATAGCTTACAATATCTTGTCCTTATATGCTCCAAAACCCTAAAAGAAAGAAGTTCCAAGTTTTCTAACACAGCATGCACACACTCTTTGAAGATGTAAAGATAGTAACTAACTTGATTTGACCATTACATATTGTAATTGTGTTTTGATTATCATGCTGAACCCCATAAATCCTTAACAATAATAGTGTATGAATTGAAAATGTGAAATAAACTGGTGTTGGTGTTGCACACCCTTAATCCCAGCCCTGGGGAGGCAGAGGCAGATGGAGCTCTGTGAGTTCAAGGCCAGCATGGTCCACAGAGTGAGTGCCAAGACAGGCTCCAAAGCAATACAGAGAAACCCTGTCTCAAAAAAACCAAAAATAAATAAATAAATAAATAAATAAATAAATAAATAAATAATGTAAAATAGTTCAAATATGAAAGTACAAGAGAAGAATAAAGACTATGTAAAGAATATGGTCAAACAACCCTCACAAAATAAATACAAATGGCCACCAAATGTATAAAAAGATGTTAAATTTCACACAGTGACTTGCAAATCAAAAGGAAAGCCTCACCTCTCTGAGTCACAAAATAGAACACTTTGAAATACATTAAATGTTGGTCATGGTAAGAGAAGTGGATCACTCCTAGACTGGTGACTGTATCCGAAGGCCGTACTCATCCTTTGTCTTAACAAAGGTCAGTCTTTTGGTTTGGCTCATTTCCTTTCTTCTCCTTGGAATCTCTTTGTTTGTTACACAAGTTCTAACAACTTGTGTGAGCAACTGCTTGAGAGGAACAGATGGGAAGACTTAGAGAAGTTCTCGAAATGGAAACAAAGCAAAAAGTCATAATTTAAGGACAGTTTCCTGTCATGTTACAGATGAGATGGAAAAATAAAAGAATATATCTTTTGTGGGCAAAAATTAGCTTAAACTCACAAAACAATGGCTTCAGCTTTAAGAGTTAAACAATCACTCATGTTTTTCATAAAGCAAAACACTTAAAACTAAATACATTTCATCATTTTTAAAGTCTCCAGCATGGGCCTTAACCCAGAGAAATTAAGCCCCTAAAGGCGCTTCATTGAACTGGAAGATAATGCAAAAAGGACCAAGGGAATAGTTAGATTTCCTCTTTAATCAGAAGCAGAAACCTGTCTGCATTCCGAAGTATACAAAACAGTATATAATCCAACAAGTAGAATATTTAATGAGTATTTCTTTAAAATATTGTCTTATTTCCACTTAGTCAATTTAACCCTAAAAGCAAGTTCTAAGGATAGATTCAGTTTTCTTGAAATAATGCAATCACTTAATTCTAGATTGATAGTATTGTCATTATAATAAGTGGGAATTGAGCATAACTATTTGCTTGAACAGTTATTCACTTCAATGGAAAATATAATTTCTTAGCTATTAAGTAACTGAGAAATGGAAACGTGATTTTTTTTAACAAAGGAAGAAAACATAAACCAGCTTTAAAAAACAAACTAAAGCAAACAAACAGGGAGATAGCTCAGAGGGTAAAACTCACTTGCTGTGCAAGCCTGATGACCTGAGTTCAATCCCCAGAATTGGAAGGAGACAACACCTGACTCTCAAGTTGGCCTCTGACCTTCACATGATCACTGTGGTATGTGTCCACAGTCCTATGCACGCACATGTGCATGCATGTGCACACACGTGCGCGCGCGCACACACATACACACACACACACACACACACACACACACACACACACACACACACAGCAGAATGATTTTCAAATAAAAATTGCAAATGACCTTTCCCATTGGCCAGAAATTCTGCGGATAAGCGAAAATAAGCTCTACTTTCAAATATTCAAATAGGAAGCCACACGCTTATTTCAATTGCTGTTTTCTCCCTTTTTTTTTTTTTTTTTTTTTTTTTTTTTTTTTTTTTTTGGTAAGAGTAGCCTGAATTGATGAGGCTTCTAAGTAGCCAGAAGAAGTCTGAAGCATCAAATCACATTAAAACATATAACCTGGAAATACAATGTTTTTAAAGACATCCTTACTTCAGTGACCCATAATCGTTACAACTGCAAAATGTAAATTTTTATTATTTGTGTGTATATGAGAGAGACTGCATGCATGCGCACGTGCACACAGGTGCACGAGCTATGAATGTGTGTATAAAGACCAGAGCCTGATGTTGGATATCTTTATTAATCTCTATGCACTTTACTTCCTCTTAGGGGAGGCAAGGGTTTATTTCCATCAACAGGTTATAGTCCGTCATTGAGAGGAGAAGGAACTCAGTTCCCCACTGTTGAAGGAGAAACTATGGAGCAATCTGCTTCTGCTTACTGGCTCACAGATTCATTTTGAACTAGTTTTCTTACAAACTAGGACCACCTGCCTCGGGAATGTGGGCCTTTCTTTTTGAGATAGGTTCTCTCACTGAATCTGGAGCCTCAGTTCACCTATGGTAGCTGACCAAAGAGCTGCAAGGATCTGTCTATCTCTCCCAACCACTGCCTTGAGTTTTGTGATTACAAGTGAGTATATATGTGCCTGGATTTCACATGGGTGCTGAGTAACTGAACTCAAGCACCCATGCTTTCAAAGCAGCCTCTTCATACTAAAAAGGCATGTTTGTTCTGCCCAGATTTCTCTTAGGAGGTACATTTATTCAGTGATTATTTTCTGACAGATAGCACTTTCTCTTTTGCTGCACTTTCACTTTGATTGAAATATCTGAAGTACTTGTTTATATATTATGAATATATATTAGTTTTTTGAGAATTTCATACAATTAAATCACTATATTCATCCTCCCTCACATAACTCTACTCAGATACACCCCTTTACTTTCCTTCTCAACCTTATGTCCCTTCACCTCCATCAAGGCTAATTTTTACTGCCCAAATATTCTTGGATGTGTGGCCTTCCACTGGAACACAGTCAACGTATCAAAGTTATGCACGTATTTTTTTGCGGGGGGGGGGGGGGGGTTCGAGACAGGGTTTCTCTGTGGCTTTTCGGAGGTTGTCCTGGAACTAGCTCTTGTAGACCAGGTTGGTCTCGAACTCACAGAGATCTGCCTGCCTCTGGCTGGGACTAAAGGCGTGTGACACCATTGCCTGGCTAATGCACAGTATTATAAATAGCAGAGACTTCCTTAAAAATCCCCCAAAACCTCCACTTGAGTTATATGATACCATTGGTGATTATCTTTATACATTAAGGACTTTTGAAATCCTAGTTTTACCTTTATTCTATCCCATTTTAAGTAGATATAAACTGAAAAAAATCCCTGCAAATGTTGGCTCTTCTGTTTTTAATAATTTATAACAAAATAAAACATTATATAAGGTTACACTTGACTTAAGAAAAAAATGATCTAAGTCAGTAGCTGCAATGCCAGAAATGGGAAAAGTGGGAAAATCACACAATACAAAGTTAGCAAATCTATTTCTATGAATGTCTTCTTAAAGCAGCATTTAACTTCAGCCTCTAGTTAAAATGGCATCAGGTTACTTGATAGAATATTTATTCTTAGAGAAGACATTGATTTCACACACAGAATCTATTCTACAGGCTACTGTTCTCTCAGTGGAGAGAGATTGTTTCTAATCAGGTTTCACTGGTGTCTGAGGCTCTGAGAAACAGATCCTTCCTTGAAAATAAGCTCTACTTTCATATATTTAAATAGGAAGCCAAGGGCATTTGTCAATTGCTGTTTTCTTTCTTTTATAAGAATAATCTGCATTGGTGAGGCTTCTAAGGAGCCAGAAAAAGCCCAAAACATTAAATCACATTAAAACATATAATGTCAAAATATAATTTTTTAAAGACAGCCTTATTTCAGGGACCTATAATAGTTACACAGTTTATAGAAGTACTTCAGTCAACATTTTAGTATTTTATATTTCAAAAAAAGTCAGAGAGTAAAACATTTCAAAATTAAGATTTAAAACATCTTGTATTTTATGCAAGAAAACACGGATATTACCTATACTAAAATGAACATAAAGCTTAATAGGAAAATTCAGTAACTTTGCCAGAAAATTGCTAAGAGATTTTAGGTGTTCTTCCCACAGAAAAGGGCACCCATCCTGTTGATAGACGTGCTAATTTGTTTGACTGTAATAATCATTTTAGTGTGTGTGTGCTAAACATCATACTGTACAGTTTAAGTAAATATAATTATTTAAAAAATTAAATAGTGGCATATTTAACCGACTAATACATAAATTTGAGGAAAGTAGAAGATTTTATAGCCGAATTAAGAGAGTTCAAAGTGCCAGGCATTGGTGGCGCACGCCTTTAATCCCAGCACTAGGGAGGCAGAGACAGGTGGATCTCTGTGAGTTCGAGACCATCCTGGTCTATAAGAGCTAGTTCCAGGACAGCCTCCAAAGCCACAGAGAAACCCTGTCTCAAAAGACCAAAAAAAAAAAAAAAGTTCAAAGCTCATTTCAAATAAAGGAAAGCACCTACTACAAGTTGGAAATCTCTGAGTGACTTATGGCCAATGAGAAGGGGCATTTGCAATTTTATTTGAAAACCGTTTTGCTGGTAAATGACAGAGGAAAACATGAGAAGGTGCTTGGCAATTTTAGTGATTAAAACTTTTATTCACTGATACTATCAGAGAGAGAGAGAGAGAGAAGATAAAATCACCAAATTTTCTTCTATTTTGAAATAGTTGAAAACTGAAAAGAGGATTTAATTTCAGGATCATAGATGAATAAGGGAACCATCGAACAAACAGAAATACATATGTGAAGTGCCTGTGGTCAGAGGTGCTTCTTGAGCTTTGAACTGACTGAGATTTAGCACAATTTGTGTTTATTTAACACGCCTTGTACTTCACTAACATTTCTGTTGAAGTTGTATAACTGCTGCCATCAAAACTACAGATAAAGTCTTCAAAACAGAAAAGAAAAAAAAAAAAGCCCTGCTGCACCTCTAATGGATGACCCCGGGCAAGTCATTTAAGCTGTCTGTGCTTGTGTTTACTAATCTGCATTACCAGAGTGTTGAACTAGAAAATCTCTAGGCTCTTCCAAGCTTAACATAAGAAAGTCTAAAATGCCATTTATTTAAATACTAGAAGAATTTTTTTACTACCATTTTCTTTCCTTTTTTTTTTTTTTTTTACCACTAGAAGTACACCTTCAAAAGCCATCATATAGGGGCCGCTCAGAATTCAGGTTTTTATTAGTCTTGAACCTGGAAAAAGGAGCTTTAGGTTCTCTTGAGTATAGTGTTTCAAGATTCAGTCTTGGGAAAGGGCTACCAGTAACCTAACTAAATTCAAAAGGTGAGTGCTTTAATGTACTGGATTCATTTTAGGCTTAATGTTTATTTTACCACAAAACACCAACCAATATATTCAAGACATAATTTTGGCAGAGTAGGATTTACATTATTATGTGCTAATATTTCAAACAAATTTTCTAATGTTTTTCACTTTAACATATAGCACAAATGATTAATGGTAGCCAAGTATCATCAAAGTTAGTGATATTTTAATATGGAAAAGACAATATTTATTACCAATCAGTACCTTTGTGGATTCCCTTGCATGTAAAACAGTGCATCGAGAATATTTTTTAGTTTTATTATTTAAATTAAATAAAATGAAATAATTAAAACAATCTTATTTTACATACCAATCCTAGCTCCCTCTCCCTCCTGTCCTCCCACTCCCCCCACCATCTCCCCATCCCACCTCCCCGTCCACTCCTCAGAGAGGGTGAGGATTCCCATGGGAGATCATCAAAGTCTGTGACATCATTTGGGGAAGGACCAAGGCTGTATCTAGGCTGAGAGAGTATCCCTCCATAGGGAATGATCTCGAAAAAGTCAGTTCATGCACTAGGGATTGATAAATATTATATCACTACTGCTACCACTGCCAGCGGCCCACAGACTGCCCAAGCCCCTAACTGACACTCACGTTCAGGGGGACTGGTTCGGTCTTATGAAGGTCTTCCACTTGCTCAGGTCAGTTGTTTCTGTGGGTTTCCCCAACATGGTCTTGACCCCTTTGCTCATCACTCCTCCCTCTCTACAACTGGACTCCAGGAATTCAACTCAGTGCTTAGCTGTGAGTCTCTGCTTCTGCTTCCATCAGCTACTGGATGAAGGCTCCATGATGGCATTTAAGGTAGTAATCTCTAGAAGAAACCATCCTGAGTAAGGCAACACAGACACAGAAAGAAAAACATGGTATGTACTCACTCATAAGTGGATATTAGGTATAGAGCAAAGGATAACCAGCCTTTGGGATAATCCTCAATCCCAGAGAAGCTAGGAAACAAGGAAGACCCTAAGAGTGACATATATGGTCCCCCGGAGAAAGGGAAAGGGACAAGATCCCCTAAGCAAATTGGGAGCATGGGAGGAGGGAAGGAGGAGAGAACATTTTTATCATATATATATTTAAATTAATATGCAGAACATTTGTAAACCTTTTTTGTTCCTTTTAACTCCCCATCATCCCTTTTCTCATAAACACATAATGTTAATATTTTATTTTATATTCTCTGTGGCAAACATTTTTAATGTTGATATATTTAATGTGTAAATTTTACATTTTCCTATGCCATTTCCCACTGGTTACTGAATGGACATGCTACAGTTACTCTAAATTGTGACAGTCATAGTAGGCATACTTAAATAGCCAAGGGAAATTACCCTGTGGATAATTGCCAGGCAATCAGTATTCATAGCTTTTAATAAAAAAGAGAAACAAGCTAGTGTAATTTTAAAAATAAGTGATCCATTAAAAAGTCTCACATTGACCATTACATAAAGATAAAATTCTGACTCTGTAATAATTTATCAGTTGTAGAAAATAATTTGTAAATACTGTAAATTTTGCATCAGATCCCTGGCAGCTGATATGCTGAAAAATATTTAGGCAAGAAAAACAATGAGGGCTGGAGGGGTAGCAAAGTGGTAGAGTACTTGCCGTAAGTGAATGAGGCCTATCTCCAACATCACCAGTTTGAGTCAATTTCTAGTCAAAGTTGTGCATGGCCAGGTATGGTTATTGTATGCCTTTAATACAAACACTGGGGAGGCAGAGGCCGGTGAATCTCTGTGAGTTCCAAACCAGCTTCATGGTAAGTAAAGTTCCAGGTCAGCCAGTCTATGTAGTGAGACCCTAGTTCATTAAAAAAAAAAAAAAAGCAGATTTGCTTATGCAACATGGTGGTTCAATCTAAATTACATAGTATGGGCAAGAGGGAAGGCTTTGTTGGGCTGAAATGATTAGCAAATACTTTGGTAAAGAGATCATGCTGGGTGACACTGCATTGTTTGGGATATTTTGGAGGTGACATGGTGCTTCAGATGCAGGTAAAATGTCACAAAGGTCAAGAGCTAAAGTAAGTTGGCTAGTACAAAGGACACCCACCTTGTTTACTGCTAGAAAGAATGATGAGGGTGGGATGAAGAGCTGGACAAATGTTCCACACTTAGGCAACCTGAAAGAGTAAGTCACAGTTTGAACAGGTTGGCTCCAAGGAGGAAGGACTGAGCAAAGCAGAAAACGGCTGACAAACCTGAGAGGCGCCAGAGCTCACTTAGTGATAGTACATTTCACCTTGTCTCCAATTCAAGACTCACCTCCCTGAGCTCATCTTGAGCATTTGTTTCAATTTACTGGGACTGGGCAGTCTGTTCCCTCAACAAGTACAAACTTTGTCTGCCTCTGTGTTTGCTACAGTGTAACAATCTCCACAAGGGTTCCCAGCCAGATACCACTTTTTCAAAAAAAGCCTTCTTCAAATATCTCAGTTTTAAAAGAGCCTCCCTACTCCCGCCTCGCCCCCACTGTATTATTAAATATAAACTTCACCATTCATGTAATACAAGCAACTTTGATTTGCAGATATGCATGCATCTGTTTTTCTCAATCCTACAGAGCTATAAAAATCCTTAGGGGCAGAAATTGTGCACTGTAACTTTGCATGCCACAGGGGTTTGCATTTTTATAAACTAGCCTACAAAAACAAAAATCCTACCCACAAAATAATGGTAAATAAGAATTTGTTGAATGAATGCATTCCAGTACTAACACGTTTTCATTCTCTTCATTTTTTCCCTTATCCTTATGAGACAATTCTTATACTGAAACCAATTTTCTCTCAGAAAATTAAATTACTGAAACATACCTTGGTTCTTCCAACAATGTTTTCACCATAAAGGTAACTAAAAAACACATCTAGAGCCTGGTCAGATGACACGTAACTGCAGGCAAAGGAAGCAAATTTAAATGTGCCTTTCTGATTTGTCTACTTGAATAAGAATGCAATATGAAGTTAGGGGCATAGGTTCAGCAGGTCTTAGTTTAAGTGGTTTGTTTTAACTCCACATGCAAAATGCTAGGGAAGAAGTAGCAAAACAAAATGAAGGGCTCTGCCAGGGTGCAGTTTAGATTGAACAGATAACTTGGCATTGTGTAGATCATAGACCTTTCATGTTTGTTTGTTTTGGGGGGTATTTTCTTTTGTCTGTAGCAGAATGTGTGTGTAGCCTAGAATCGTTTGAATCTCAGTATCTCACTGCCACATTGCCACTACCAATCCTGGCTAGAATTCTTTTAAATACACACACACACACACACACACACACACACACACACACACACACATATATATATATATATATATATATATAATACATGTATATAATGTGCATTTGTGTTTTCCCTGCATGTATGTCTGTGTGAGGGTGTCAGATCTTGGAGTTACAGACAGTTGTTAGCTGCCATTTGGGTGCTGGGGATTGAACCTGGGCTTTGGAAAAACAGCCAGTGCTCATAACTGCTGGACCATTTCTCCAGCCCCAGTCTGTTTTTTCTTTAAGCTACGAGAACATAAATAGAATTGGACATCTCACTAGGTAATAAACAGACAGGGTTTTACTAGGTAGCTCTGGTTGGCTTGATATGTAGATGAGGCTGGCCTTGATCTCATACAGATCACCCTGCCTCTGCCTCCCAAATGGCGGGATTAAAGATATGCACCACCAGGCCAGGGGCTAAATTCTTAAGTAACTGTTTAAAAGGTTAATTTTCTTTTTTTTTTTTATTAGCCTTTCAGTTTGAAAGGCTGTTGTTGAAGCACATTTAAATACAAATAGCTCTTTCAACAAGGGAGGCAAACCACTTCTCAAAAGAGGCTGCAGGGACCTGCATGCTTACTTCCAGTAACAATTAGCAGCCCTCAGCACTCTGTTTTAACCAGAAATATTTCTGGGCATTTTATTCTTTCCTTTCTCCAACCGTTTAGGTTTCAGAAACGACTCTGTCACCAGAAGACAAATGGGAGATTCTCAAAACAGAAAGCTGCTACTTAAACGCTGCCTGTGACCAGAAAAGGTTTCGGGGGCACTTCTATAGGCAAAATAAAATTAAATTAAATAAAAATAGGAGGCGCCTATTTTAGCAATGAAGATAAGGAATGGTTTTGTTTTGTTTTACATATAATTTTAAATATCACCTTTGAACTACGAAGCCATTAAAGCTAATGACTTTCCTCTGGATAGAAATCTGCTATTACTGAGTTCCCCCGTGGCCCCATTCAATTCTTGGTGGACCCCCTCCAGTCGGGGTAATGGCTCTTTTAGAAGGTAGGCGGCCTGCAGGAGCGTCCTGCTCGTCCAGGTCCCAGATTTATTGCTACTCTCCACCTGCGGGAGGCGCGCAGTTCTGGCACCCTTCTACAGCCAGGACCACAGTTCAGCTTTGGCGGGAAGTTCTCACGACCAGAAGCGTTCCCATTCTTTTTCCGATCTCTAAATGGGTGCTCCTGTCACTTCAACCTCACCCTCCTGCCAACTGGGAAAGACCCGAGCTCTAGCTCAATCCAGTCTCAAAAGGGCCCGCCACCCCGCGAGAAGGAAGGAAGGGGGTTGAGATCGTGGAAAAATACAACTGTTTGAGCTTTCGCTTGTCATTATAACATAAAAGGGTGAAAAGGCAAGAAAACTGGATTTCCTGCTGGTCACGTTGGAGCTCTAGGCGTCTGCTAAGTGCATGGACTCCGGCACCCCAGAGGCAGTCAGAGCCGGCAGTGTACGAGGGCTTCGGGCAAGTTCGCGGGCCACGCCTTCCGAACCGGCCACCTCTCCTCATTGGCCTGACAGCCTGTCACTCCAACCTGGCTCCCACTTCGGCTAACCATTCACGTAGTTTGGTTGCGTCTTGGCGTGTTTAATGTTGCCAATAACGAGAGATTTTTTTTAGGGGGAGGGGGGACTCGAGAACATATCGTGCTGCAATTAGTTCATTGAAAACTCAGTCGCTCGCGGAGCGGTCAGACGGAGACTGCTCTCGGCATTTTTCCCTCCTGCCTAAGGATCTCCTGCGGAGAGCTGCAACAATGCCCAAAAGAAAGGTAAGTGAAATGAGAAGATAGACGGGAGATTAGCTGCTGAAATACATATTTCCTACGGCAGAGATTTCTATCTTTTTGAAAGAGCATTTTGGCTTCTAGTTTGATTTTTGTGATGTTCCGAATGGAAGGCGAGGGAAAGGTAGCGAGCTGTCTGTGTTTGGTTTCGGAAGGTCTCGTATGCAACTGGTAGTTCACTTTTGGCTTGTTTTGTTTAAGGGAGAGAATCGTTTGAGAGGTGTCTCCATGCTGAATTACAAACAGCCATAGCGCTGTGCTGTCGCTTCCTACCCCACCCCCCTTCCTCCGCTTACCCTATTGGAGAACTCTTCTCCCAACCACACTTCCAGCGCCAGCTTCCTCCTCTACCTCCAGTTTTTCTCCGGGAACCGTCCCGTTTGGAGGAACGAAAGCCCTGGCTTTCTCTTGTTTTTGCCTTTGTTCTTTCCGTTTTCTTTTTTCTTTTTTTCCCCCTCTTCCCTCCTCCACTTCTTGTCATGCCAGATGGCTATGCAATGGTAATCCTGTGCCATTAGGCGGCGCAGACTTCAAACTGTCCTAGAGAAGGAAGAGATTCACCGCTGTAATTAGAAACTTTAGATCTGAGAGATTTGGCACTCTCGGAACTCTCTAGTTAAAGGTGGAAAGGTGATTAGTGAGCCGCGTCTGAGAAACTACAACCAGCGTTGGATGGTGGGGCGGCGTGAGATTTGTTCACTTTAGACATTGGGAGTTGGTCTGAGCTACCAAGGGCTTCAGGTCTTCTGTAAACCTTCATTTCAAAATTCCTGTCTCCGAATAGATAGGAAATAAGTTGACGCTCAGTATTTGTTTCTTTTTTTTCTGCCGAGTCTCTTACATCTAAAATGGAGTGCTGTTTCATTGCTTTGGTGAAATCGTAAAACACTGCGTTAATGTAAAAGAGCCTTATAATTGCTTTTATATTCTTGTGAATCCGTCCGCCTTCCGTATTCCTAGAACCCAGAAACGAGGCTGAATTCCTCAGTGCTCTGGGCTGTATGAAACGATGAAATAATAGCCTGGTAATTCCCAGGGTAAAGGGCTACTCAGATACCGAAAGCGATTGTTTCTAATCACCACCCCCTTTCCCCAGGCTCCCGCCGGGCTCTTTTAGGCTTGTGCAATGGATCTTGCTTTTTTACAGAGCTGACAGCAACCTTGGAGCAGGTAGTGGCGGGAAGTTTTAAAATCCTCTGCCTGCTTCTCCGAATAAAACGTTGACGTTAGAACAAAGACGTTCTTCCCTGAAAGTATGGTGGGGCTGTTGTTTTGTATGCAGAACTTGGGAAGGAAAATAGTCCGTAATTCGTAGAGCAGGTCAGATAGATACCATTGCATAGCAAACATAAGGCAAGAGAGGGAAATTGCAAGAAGCTCCGCCTTCGTTCGTCCCGCCCCAACCCTTGTTTTGGCTTTAACATTAGAGCAGGTGGATTTCAAAATGAAAATGGTTTGTTTTTAAGAGACGTTATTTACACAAAAAAAAGGTTACACTGGCTCTTTGTAAATGGGTCTTAAGCATGGACTTGCATCTTGGTGCACGTTTCCTATTACTAAAACAGCAGATGTAGAATAGCTGCTAGGAAACAACACGTGGCTGCTGGAGCGGGAACCCAGGAAAAAAGTCACAAGTGGCTAAAGTTATAATTACAATCCAGCAGCGATATTTTCTGGGCTGTGTATTTATACTGACTATCCTATTTCTCTTTTTTTATTTTTATTTTTCTCCCTCTACATAGGCTGCAGGTGATGCCAGTCAGGAGGTGAGTGTCTTTAGTTTGTGAGTTTCTCTGAAAAAAATGCACCCATTTTAGAAACTAAAGACATATAACTAGGTAAAAATAAATGCTGGTGGTTATATTTGTACCAAATGAGTACTAACTAATATTGGGTATGCCAGTGCTCTCTCAAAAGTACATTAATAAAAATGACAGGCCTTTTGGAATTGAGGATTCTACTGTGCTTGTTATGATATCAGATCCAGAGAGCACCTTCTTAGGCTTAAATTCTGTTTTGCCAGTTGGTAAGCAAAAAAGCATATTTTCATTTGAAGATGTGCTCCTCGATAATAGCAATTTTACTGATTTAGCTCAGTGAAAGAAGCTTGTCATAGGATTTTATTCCCTCTACCATATGAAAAGGGGGTCAGATGTGTGTACTATGGTATTTCCTAGCCAAATTTATAATCACTTCCTTAGTAGCAATATTTACAGTGTTACACCAAATATTGTCCCAATAAAAATAACTCTAGATTTGTATATCTATAATTCGTGTGACTGTTTTTTTTCCCCACATCCAGCCAAAGAGAAGATCTGCCCGACTGTCTGCTGTAAGTGGCCTTTGTAAAATGCTGCCCATGTTAGTTAGCATGGAATGGAGGTTTTAGAATCATGGAATCCTAGACAATATTATGTTTAATACAAGGCTTATTTGGAAGGGTTCTGAAAGAAAGGTTTTTTTGTTTGTTTGTTTTTGGTTCCTAGTGCTTATTTTAAATCGTACTCATAGTTTTCATTGCTAGTGCTCTTTCTTCAAATATGATATCTTCCTCTTTTCTTATATAATGATGTTTCCTGATGCAGATGCCTGTGCCCTTTACACCAGAGGTGAAGCCTAAAAGAACGCCAACTCCAAGGGTAAATGTTCAAATTCTAAGGTTGAAGAAAATGTGTTTTTAGAAATAAATTGCAGAAATGCACACAACTGATCCTTTTGTTTTCTTCATAGTTTGCTTAACCAGAAACATAATGTACCATACAGTACATATAATTCTACTGGGTGGTGAATATTTGTATATGTTTTGGGACTGGTTAGCTGTGTCTTAGCATTTATTTGGTAGTTACAATACAATATTGTGAATGTAAAATAAAAAAAATGTTGGTGGATGACATGGTAAATGCATATGTCTTTGAGACTTAGTCAATAAAATACCAATATTCCGAGGAAAACAAAGGCCATGAACTGCAGTAGCCCAATAGTGTGTTATAATCATAACAGCAACTAACATTTGAAACATTTAAGGATATGCTTTCATATATGTTGCTTTAAATGGAGTCAAATGATTTTATATAGATGTCTGTGC
The DNA here is from genome assembly GCF_003668045.3 of Cricetulus griseus. NCBI lineage: Eukaryota > Metazoa > Chordata > Mammalia > Rodentia > Cricetidae > Cricetulus > Cricetulus griseus. The sequence continues at coordinate 62,297,504 of NC_048604.1, forward strand.
TTGGATGTTAAAAATAATGGCAGGCTGAAAGAGAAATAAAATCAATATTAAGTTAATTCCTAATTGCTTTGTTACAATTTTTTCTAACAACTGGCTGAATTACACAAATGAGAAAAGCCTACAGCTATAAAGAATATTTGCAGAAAGCCATCCAGTAAACCCTGTTCTTATGTAGCTTCTGTTTCAGCATCTGTCTCCAGGTTCCTGCCCCGAGTTCCCTAGATGATAGACTATAGATAAATCCTCCCCCCACCACCAAAAAAAAAAAAAAAAAACACCATAAGAATATTTGACTACTTACCTGGCAGGAGAGATACCATGATCACTAAGGAGGTGTTTCCAGGGCTAGACTCATTCATTGCACTCCAGATGTGCTGACCCCTGCCGTTTCTCCACTTAAGGGAAACTTGACTGCATAATTTGTGGTAGTGGGGGGACTGCGTTTGTGCTCTCCCCTGGAAAATAAAAGGATTTTTGAGATGATGACACAACAAACTATGATCATTTTTTAAAGACGCTTTTGATATTTTTCATTTAAAAATTCTTAAAGGCTAATTATCTTGATCAATCAATTTACATATTGATGCAGTGCTAGCTGTTGAACGGTTCTTCTGCAAGTTGCACTGAGAGAGTGAAAATGGGAAAAAAGAATAGGAATAAATCATGATGGGTATTATATAATCATACACTTTAAAATAGTTTATATTCCTCAGATCTTGGTTTCTCACTCATTAACAGAATAATAGCTTTTATGTGTGGTGCAGTATATAATTTCTAAATCAATTACATTGATATTTTTTCAAGTGACTCTTATAATGTGTCCCTGTGTGGTGAGTGGTATTATCTTTTATATATGAAAACACAATCTGAAAGAGATTTATACCTTTCCTCAAGAAAACAGTAGATAAGTGGAAGATCTAGGATTCAAATAGATTTCTCTGGTATCCTAAATAAATGATCCTTCTACTGTAAACACGTAAGCAAAGAAGTTTCTTATAGCAAAACAGAAAAATTCAAGGAACTGTATAGCTTACACATAAAGATTAAAACAGCTGCATCCCATGATGGTCTCTACTAAATGTGTCTAAATTGATGTTCTCACTAACATGACATTTCTCTTAATTACTACCAATGGAGACTTTATAATTAACACAACCCTATTGCTAATGATTAGACTAGGCAGCAATAAACTGACTTTTGGTAAGAGGCATTCAATTCATCAGGCTAATCGGATGCTGGGAATTGGACCTTGGTGGGTGCTAGTGAACACTAACTTGTTATTTCTCATTGCACTCAGCATAAAAGAAGATTTCTTTAATTTATATCAAGGTAACAGAATTCACTTTTAATGATGCTTTAGGGGTAACATTGAAAGAGTTATGTGTTAATTTTATTGTTATCAGATTTATGTGTAGTATGCTAAAGCTCTCCTTAAATTATTTTATCAGTTGTTAATGTAACTTTAGTGGTTTAATTAACATAGCAGCTTAATTGTGTATTTTTATTATTTGTGTTTCTGAACAGAAACTGAAGACCACAAATGTTGCAGTGGAAGAAAACAAAGATGTTGGTGCCGTAACAATTCCTGAAACCAAGCCAGAGGATGTTAAAGAAGAGTGCAATGTGGAAAATGCTGAAAATGGAGAAGCCAAAATTATTGAGGTATCTTGAAACGTTAGCAGATATATCATCTTGAAAACTTAACATTGCAAGTGAAAGCAATCTTAGTTGCCTATTAGTTTAAAAAATAGTAAATGAATAGTGGTTCTGTGGTAAACTGGCATCTAAATAGAAAATATGAGCATTGCAGGTGGTAGCAGAAGCAGTTGGTTAGCAATGCTATTGCTTTAACAATGGCAGTAAACATGCCTTACTAAACTCTCTTATTAAACACAGGCCAAACTTCAATTCCTTTTGTCAACACATGGACTATTTGTAACTCTTTTCCCAGAAAAAGCCTTTTTATTTCCTCTGTAGGTGGTATAACAAATTATTATAGAATTGTTTTCCCAAACAAGGTCTTGTGTAGCCCAGGATGGCCTCAAAATCATTTATATAGTCAAGAATTACCTGGAACTTCTGATCCTCCTTGCCTCCACCTCCTGAGTGCTATGATTACAAACCTGCACCACACACACACACACACACACACACACACACACACACACACACACACACACACACTAATTTATGCCAGGCTGGGGCTCCAACTTAGACTTTCATGTATACAAACACTCTATCAGGTGTGATACATGGCCTTCTGTGTATTGTGTTTTTAATAGGTTTCGTTTTATGTATTTAATGTATCCTACACTTTTAGGTAGTCTAGTAAAATACCTAAAGTGAGATGTCAAATAAAACATACATATATGTAAAATATAAGTAATCATACAAGATTTTCTAGTAATTTTTGTTTTTTTTTTTAAGCACAAATGTGCTCCCTGTGAGGCTGAAGCAAGCCTGGTCGACAGGAGTAGGCTGCAGGACAGCCAGAGGCACATAATGAAATACTGTCTTAAACACACACACACACACACACACACACACACACACACACACACACACACACACACACACAAGCACAAATGTAAATTGTGCTTAGTGGTGCATGCCTGTTACTCCTTATGGTTTTATTGCTGTGAAGAGACACCATGACCACAGCTACTTGTATTTAATTGGGGTTGGCTTAAAGTTTCAGAGGTTTAGTTCGTTATCATAATGGTGGGAGCATGGCAGCACTCAGTCTGACATGGTACTGGAGTAGTAGTTGAGTGTTTTACATCTAGGTAGTAGTAGTAGTGGTAGTAGCCGAGAGTTCTATGCAGGCAGCAGGAAGAGAGTGATACTGGGCCTGGCTTAGGCTTCTAAAACCTCAAAGCCCACCCCTTTGCTGGCTACCTACCACAAGGCCACACCAACTCCAACAAGACCAACACCTCCTAATCCTTCTCAAGTAGTCCAAATCACTGATGACTAAGCATTCAAATATATGAGCCGACGGTGGCCATTCTTATTGAAACCACCACATGCAGTAGGTAGGTGGAAGCTGGAGAATCACTGTGAGTTCAAGGCCACCTTGGGCTAGGTAGTAAGACCTTATCTCAAAAGAAAAAACAGCATTATTTTCCATAGGACTTCTTTATCTCCACATTTTTTATTTACTGAAAGTTTATGACACAGAATAAATAAACATCCTTTGTTTATTTAGTTTGTTTCATCATATTTGTAGTGAAAATTGTTTATATAGACAAACTTTACTGAATTTGTGGTTTCAGACATCTATTTGTGGTGCTCTGTATCAAGATATAGTTGTTTATTGTTTAGAATATTTTTCATATATCATGGTTTTTCCATGGGAAAACTACTTTCTGGCAAAAGAAATTTAATCAGGCTTTTCATGAATCAGATATAATCTGATCTAAGCATGTGAGAGAAAACAGCTCTAAATTTACAATCTTGTTTTTCCTCATCCTATCTAGGCACCCATCCCCAAAATGGAAACTGAGGAAATAAAGATGAATGAAGACGCTGAAGAAGATGGAGGCGAAAAGAAAGAAGCAGTGGCAGCAGAAGGAAAAGATGATGAGCTAGAAGAAAATGTCCAAAATATAGAGAAAGATGAAGATGGAAAAGAGGATGAAGATAAAGGTGAGGAGGTAAAAGATGGAAATAGGGAAGAAATCCTCGAAGAGAAGGCAGATTCAGCAGAAAGTGAGGATGTGAAAGAGGAAAAAGATGATGAAGAAAAAGGAGATGATGAAAAAGAAGATGGCAAAGAGGAAGGGGATGGGAAGAAGGAAGAAGAGAAAGATGACAAGGAAGAGAAAGCTGAAGTGGAAGAAGAAGTAGAAGAACAGAAAGAGGAAAAAGAAGAGGAAGATGGAAAACGCAAAGAAGAGGAAAATAAGGAAGATGGAAAGGAAGGCCAGAGTGAGGAAGATGGGAAGGAGAAAGATGATGGGAAAGAAGAAGATAGAAAGGAGGAAGAAGGAAAAGGAAAAGAGGTTGCAGGGGGAGGCAATGATGAAAACAAGGTGGAGGCTGAAAAAGAAGCTGAAAACAAAGATTTCAAACAAGATGGAGAAAAGGAGAAGTCTCTGAGTGGTGTCTAAAACTGCCCTATGTGATGTCATAATTTGGTAACAAGTACCTTCCTGTTGTAATGTTAATAGAGATAAATATTTTTATCAGATATTTTATAAACAGTGCTTTTCTTTAGCATCATTCAATCTTGGAACATCATCATACAGGTTATTAGTTGCAAAACACCTAACATGACACCTTTATACATTTTGTGATTATAGTAGTGCAAAATATAAAATGTATACTTGCAACTTTGTGAATTTCACTGTGTGTAAGTTATATATTAAATTTTTGAGTTTCAATTTTATTCTTATACGTGATAATTTTCAAAGTAGGAGAATTCCAAAAGAAAGAGTTTGGTACAACTTTGATGTAGTTCTCAAGGTTGCTTTTATAAAGAAGGTCAACTATTTTCAGGTAATGTTAAGAGTTAGAATTGCCATTACCAAATATAACTGTATCAGTAGCTTGGAAAGAATATAAAAATCTTAATTTTGGTTTTGAAGAAATTTAAATGTTTATTTCAGGAGGGCAGTTTTGATCATATGTGTATGCACAAAGTTTTGCTGGATTTATCATAATAAAACAGTTCCACAAAGGTAATTATGGTTTGTGATATTTCAAAAACTATAGTTTAGTGGGCTATTTAAATTCTTGATTTTTCTCCCATTTGGTATCCAGGAAAATATTTGATGGGTTTTTATTGAAATAGAATTAATAACACATAAGACTCAATATTTTAATCATTTGAAAGTTTGCAGGGAATTGGTTTATGTATATTGATTCATTTTTATATCTTAAGGATAATTCAACTCAGTCAAAGCACATTTGATTTTTTCATTAGTATTTATTTATATTTCTTCTAAATTGTATCAGTTACAAATCTGCCAGGCACACTTATTACTGTTTGTGTTAACAGTATGGTCAGTAATGTCCTTTGATATGTAGAAGGTATTTTTTATTTTGATGATCAGTCCATTTGACTCTCTTGTAGCTTATGTGCCAAAGCACATTACAAAAGTGCTATGCTCTTTTGTTGAAGATTTAAAAGTTGGACCGGGTGGTGGTAGTGCACACCTTTAATCCCAGCACTTGGGAGGTAGATGCAGGAGGATTTCTGTGAGTTCTAGGCCAACATGGTCTACAGTTTGTTCCAGGACAGCTAAGGCTATACAGAGAAGACCTGTCTCAGAAAAACAACAACAACAAAAGATTTGAGTTGGAGGTAGAGGGGGCAGTATCAAGAGTTCATTGTACATAATTGTTAGACAATGATGGTAAACATACTGCCAGAACACCCCACATAAAAGCTGTTGTCTAATCCCTTCTGTTTTCAAAACACTCCCAGTTTTCTCTATAAGGGTACCCCAGATGATTGGCAGAACTACAGTAATAGGTAAGTTTTCTTTTCATTTGAAACTATGCAAAGTAGCCAGCTTCACCTTATAGCATTAAGTGTTTAAAGCATTTACATAGCATGAACAGGGTACACAATGGTAGAGTTGTTCTTTCATACCATTCTACTAAAGTAAACTTTCTTCCTGAGGTCTTCTTATTTTGTTTATTGATATTTTAATTGGATCTCATCTTCTCTACACCATCAAAATTTTGCTTTATATATTTTTTCTAAGTCTCAATAGTAGGGAAATTGAAAGGGAGTAGAGTAGAAGGTGTGGCTGGCTAATTCATAGAGAAAGTATTATTGGAGGCGAAGGTAAAAATGGGATACACATCGATAATAAAATGGTCTTTTCTAAAGATGTGGAGAAATAACCCAAGTATAAAAAGGCATTCTATATGGCTCCCCATAGAGAAAAGTTGTCCATGAAGGCCACTTAGCGCTTCTTTCCTAGTAGAAGACATCTTTGTTTAGCTCCCTGGCAACACAAGGTTTTGGTAATACACGAATAGAGCAGGAAATGTGATTTGGTAACTACATAGTGCCAAATTTTATCTAAAATTTTGCAGAGTGTCTTTAAGGATGTCCCCACTAATAAGTATGATGTAGGATAAGAAAGGAATACATAAGAGAATCCAAGTTTTCCTAGAGAAATAATTACAATTACAGTGCCTGTGCTTCAGTGGATGGCCATACTCCCATGTCCATATGAGCAGCACTGAATGGCACCAGTGGGTCACAGACATAAAGTTGGGAGGGAGGTATTGTGGCAGGGGGCTGCTGGGAGGAGTTGGAGGTAGCATGAGGGTGGATATGGTTAAAATACATGTTATACATAAGTTGTTCAAAGAATAACAAATATTGTATAAAAATAAATTTACCAAAATTATCAGGTACCCTGTAACTAGATATATTAAGTCTCCCTATGACCAAATACCTAAATGAAACAAGTAGTGGTGAAGAGATTTCTTTGGTGTACAGTTCAGAAGAGGTAATTCATCGGATGGGAAGTCATTACGACTAAAATGGAGTAGTTTATGGCTTTGGGAGCTTTCTGGGCAGCTTGCTCACATGATACCCACTCATAGTCAGAAATCTAAGGTCCAAGGGGCCTGGATGATAAACCTCAGGGCCTGACCTCTATAACCTATTTCCTTCACCTAGCCTCTACCTCCAAAAGGTTGTACAACGTCAACAAACAGGACCATCGTCTAGGTATCATATTCAAACCCATGAATTCTTCAGGGATATTTCTCATTAATACCATAATAGTAAATAACTTGTAATTCAGTTTATTGAAATAAACTAAAAAATGAACAATTATACACAATCGTAACATGAAAAATAAAAGACCCAAAGACATTATTGGGGTTCAAGCTTCAAGGTGAAGATCAGAGCAGCAACACAGCCAAGCCAGTAGATGTTACATCTACCAAGCTGAAATGGCAATCCTGTCTCCACAAATCCTCAGAGGCAAAAGGCTCTTAATTCCTGTCTCCTCTTCCTTATATTCCTTTATCTGCCAGCCATATCCTTCTGTCTCCACCTTTCTTGGGATTAAAGGCTCTGCTACTTTTTATGCTAGTGTAGGCCAGGGTGGCCTTGAACTCAGAGAGATTCATATGCCTGTCCCCTGAGTCATGGGATTAAAGGTGTGTGCCACCACTGCCTGAAATCTGTATCTTGTGGCTGGCTTTGCTATCTGAATCTTCAGGCAAGCTTTAATAAATCATAAATAATATATCACTACACACAATTTTTACGAGTGTGCCTGCTATAACCTTATATAATATAAAGTATGTATATTTGTTTGTATTTATATAAATACAACCTACTGAGTTGTATTATTTTGTTGTTTGAATACATATAGCTTCAGGGCTGAGAACTTTGTATTGGACAACCCATTATCAAAAGGAGATCATAACAGAAAACCACACCTGAACACAATGCAAAGATCAACGTATTGTGAGGAACTCCTTTCAAAACACCATAGTTAGGAAGACAAACGGGAGACAAATAATATGTTGTAACTGGAGTCTAATATCATAAACTATAATGTAATGGATATTATTAATGAGTTTCTGTCACAACAAAGATACATTTAAGAAAGTTTTAAAAACCAGGTTTTGATAATTCTCAATTAGTAATATTTTTGCCTTAAAAGACTTGAAATTTTGGCTGGGCGTTGGTGGCGCACGCCTTTAATCCAGCACTCGGGGAGGCAGAGGCAGGTGGATCTCTGTGAGTTCGAGGCCAGCCTGGTCTCCAGAGCGAGTGCCAGGACAGGTTCCAAAGCTACATAGAAAAACCCTGTCTGGAAAAACCAAAAATAAAAAACAGACTTGAAATTTTGAAGATGCTTATGAAGCACTTTTGCAAAACGAAAAGAAAAAAATCCTTTCAAAACAAGTTGTTTTAAAAAACAAATGCTGGGTGTTGGTGTCTCACACCTTTAATCCCAGCACTAGGGAGCAGAAGCAGGCTAATCTCTGTGAGTTTGAGACCAGCTAGGTTTACAACAGCTAGTGCCAGGACAGCCTCCAAAGCCACAGAGAAACCCTGTCTCAAAAACCCAAAATAAATAAATAAATAAATAAATAAATAAATAAATAAATATTGTTTAACCTCAGCAGTGTAGAAAAATCCCACCAAACCTGCTGTGGCTTGGCCACACTTGTGTTAAAAATTAAATTAAATTACATTAAATCTCTACCAGGCTTACTTGAATGGATTTTTTAGAAAACAGCAGTTTCTTGTTATGATATTTACATGCTGGATAAAATGCATTCTTATCATGAAAGGCAGACGTGATTGCCTGTACAAGAACTACACAAGATGGGCCTTTCCGTATTCCACCATGGATAGGGGAGGGGTTCACAAAGCCCCACCCTTCTCTGAAGAGCCATTAGCTATTAATAGCTACTGGAAAAGGAGAAGTCATTGTATTCAGTGCTATAGCCACTGGTAAGTTGCCCATGATCCAGTAAATAAACTCCCACCTGGGTTCATGCAAGTGACCATAATTGAACACAGAGTCTCTCTCTCTCTCTCTCTCTCTCTCTCTCTCTCTCTCTCTCTCTCTCTCTCTCTCTCTCTCTCTCTCTCACACACACACACACACACACACACACACACACACACACGCAGAGGGAGAAGACCAAAAAGAGTGGGAGGAGGATGAAGAGAAGAGAATGGAGAAATGCATATGTTCAAAATATCTTAAACACTTGCATGAAATTATCAACGAATAAGTACTGAATAGAAAAAGGATTTACTTGGCTGTTTCCAAAGTCTTAATCCTATCACCTGTCATTGACAATAATTCATCCTGTGGGGTTAGGAAGGTTGAAGTTGACTTGGGAAGAGTTAGGTTGAGAAGGAGTATGAATATAATTGAAGCACACTGTCTGATATTCTCAAATAATTAATAAATATTATATTTACATGATATTAATTAATTGTACTTCATAAATATGATCGTGCTTCAAATTATATTGGCTTATTTAAGAAGAAAAGAGTAAGTAGGTGACAGCCCAATTTTACATGGAGTAATAGTTTTCCAGTATTGTCCTTTTAACTGCAGTTGATCATTCTGATTAGTAAATGCCTTTGCTTTAAAAGGTTTCCCATGAATACTATCTTTCTAATTATATCAAGAATCACATAACAGCACGGATCCAAGTGGTTTTCCTTCCTTCAAAAAGTTAAACACTGAAATTTAAGTAGTAGAGGAACCAAAATTGTGATTTACTGTTTGTGTACTTGACAACCTATGCCTTTAATCCCTTTTAACTAGAATATTCAATCCAGGCTTTTTGGAATATACTAAATAACATGAATGAACTCTCATATTTGTGGAAACTTAGTTTCTGATTATATAATGGGGATTGATATCTGTATATGTTTTTATACAATAGAAAGAAAAATAACTTATAAAACTATTTTCAATTAAGGTAAGGAATTTCAAGCAAAAATCAAATGATTTTTTTCAATGGTTTGTTTTTTATTTTTTTATTACTTTTGGTTTTTTCCAGACAGGGCTTCTCTGTGTAGCCCTAGCAGTCCTGGAATAAGCTTTGTAGACCAGGCTGGTCTTGAACTCACAGAGACCTACCGGCCTCTGCCTTCCCAGTGCTAGGATTAAAGGCATGAGCTACCACTCAGCTGATTTCTTCAATTTTTAACATTGTTTCCTATGTGTCAGATCCTGTTCTGAGCAGTATACACAGATTACACATTTTTTTGTAAAAAGCATCTGCATTTCCCATTGAGGCAGATGCTACCATTATTTCCACTTTATAGAGGAGGGGACTAAAGTAGAAAATCTTATCAATTAGTAGAAAAACCACAAATTCTAGAGTTTGGACCAGGTTATGTTCTCTCTGAAATATATTAAACCCACAAGCCATTCTGCCCAATAGAATTTTCGAATTTGGTAGTGTTTGAAGGAAAAAAATGTTAGAAATGAGAAAAGGCAAGACATTTGTCCTTGTTACAACTTAAAAAATATTTTAATGCCTTACATCAATAAGTAACTCTTCCTCACCTATGTGTCAATTAGGTATTTGAATTACATTTAGTAACAATATCAGAATTCTTTCTTGCCCTCGAAGTATTTATGGTCTAGCAGAATAAGTTGCTATGTCTTACTCATATAAATAACTAATAATTTCAAGTTTTGATGATGCTGTGGGAGAACAGTAATTAATGATAGTTAAAACAATATGACAGAAATTTAAGGGAAAGTAGTTCCCATAGGTAGGTAGTTAGTAGCATGAATTTTCATGTTATATTTTGTCTAATTTGTTCATCTCAGATATATGGATTGATTGAACTCAATTAGTAACCTCACTTGAAGGCTTTCATGTGGCTATAGGAACATATTGTTGGAGTTAGAGTCAATTAAAAGCCCTATAGGCAGACAGTGATTCTTCAGTAGCATGATGGTTGATTAGATGGGTTTTGTCATGCTGGGAATCAAATGCAAGGTGTTGCACATGATAAACAAATATCCATCCCAAGTCTAGCACATCACCTTGATTGCTTTTCATAAGATATATTAGCTAATTTCATTCCATTGTGACCAAAATTGCCAACAGAAATAAGTTAATGGAGGAATTATTTATTCAGACTTACAGTATAAGACAGTCTTAGCCCATCGTGGTAGGAAAGGCATGGCAGTACTGATGGTGGTAGAAGGATGTGCAGGAATCTTGTCATATTACATCAGAACAAGTATAAGAGAGGTCAGAACCAGGAGCCAGGTTATAAGCAGCTAAGATCCCCTCCAGTGATCTACTTCTACTACCAAGGGCCCAGCATCTAATGGTTCTACAGCCTTCCAAGACAGCATTCCCAGGTACAGGACATGCACTCAAATCATGAGGCTGTTGGGAATATTCCAGATTCAAATCACAATGTATGACTAGCTTGGGTTTCGTTACAGCTACGGGGATTCAGGGGACTCTGACTTTTCCATGGTAGACGACTTCCTCCAGAATTTCAAGAGACCAAAACACTAGACTCAGAGTAAAAACGACACTAATCACAACTTTTTATTGGTCAGAAACAACTCAAAATGCCAGCCTAAATTCACCAAAAATCAACGTGGAAAACATAAGGATGTGAAAAGCATGATTCCTTGAGAAGTTAACTGTTGAGTGTTATCTGTCACAATTCACTGTCTCTGCTCTGTTAGCACAACTTCTACTGCATAGATGCTGAGTCTCCCAGATTCATACCTAATGAAAAGATTTTCTCTCTTATTTTGCTTCTCTACTTTTCTTCTTTCAAGGACATATTTTTCATTTTTTAAAAAATGGATGTGTATGTTTTGCCTACATGTATGTTCGTGCACCATCTGCAGTCAGTGCATGAGGAAGCCAGAAGAGGATGGTTGGATGGCCTGGGACTCGAGTTACAGATAGTTTGTGAGCCACTGTGTGAGTGCTGTGAATCAAACCTCCATCCTCTTGCGGAACAGGAAGCATTCAACAATGGAGCCATCACTCTAGCCCCCAAGGACACACTTGAAACTGGAGTCTTCTGATAGGTAGTGAGATGTACCACTTGCCCCTTCCAACCTGCTTGTTTGAAAAAAATGCTTTTTAATTTGTTTAATTCTCTTTTTTGGTTTTTTTGAGACAGGGTTTCTCTGTGTAGCTTTGGAGCCTATCCTGGCACTCGCTCTGGAGACCAGGCTGGCCTCGAACCAACAGAGATCCACCTGCCTCTGCCTCCCGAGTGCTGGGATTAAAGGCTTGTGCCACCAACGCCCGGCTAATTTGTTTAATTCTTATATTCTAATCTCTTTCCTATTCTATGTTTTTTATATTTTTCTCATCATTCTGCTCATTGATACTTTTTTCTCCCCTTCTCTTGGTATCAATTTTACAACAGTTTCCTGCTGCTTTTTTGGCCTCTAGCTTTCATAGTAGCATCATATCCATAAATGCATTGTGAGCTTTAAAATAAATGTAATTTAATTTTATGTGTATTGGTACTTCACCTGCAAGTATAGTTGGGCACCACTTGTGTGCTTGGTGCCAGCTGAAGCCAGAAAAGGAAGTTGGATCCCTCTGAGACTGGAATTAAAGATGGTTGTAACCATAGATATGTTGATAATCAAACTTGGGTTGTCTAGAACAGTGGCTCTCAACTTGTGGGTCTCAATCCCTTTGGGGTTTTGAATGGCCCTTTCACAGGGATTACCTAAGACCATCCTGCATATCAGATATTTACATTACCATTCACAACAGTAGAAAAATTAGAGTCATGAAGTAGCAATGAACATCATTTTATGGTTATGGGTCACCACATGAGGAACTGTGTTAAAGGGTTGCAGCATCAGGAAGGTTGGGAACCACTGCTTTAGAATAACAAAAATGTTAAAAACTGAGCTATCTCTTCATCCCCGAGTGCCTCATGACTTAAGAACAAGATAATAAAACAGAGTGAGTGGATTTTGCCAATTAGTGGCATGGGATATTTTGTAGGAAATTGGACAATTCATGAACAGTATTAAATGATCAATATCACACTCAATGGATACCCCATCCATCCATCCATCCATCCATCCGTCCATCCATCTCTTTAAAAATTATTTAACTATTTTATGTGTATGATACATGTAAGGCTACACACCACTTACATGCAGTGTTCAAAGAAGCCAGAAGAGGGCAGCATCGGATCCATTGAAACTGGAATTATAGTGAGCTCTTAGCTGCCCTTTGGGTGCTAGAAATTGAACCTGGATTTTCTGGAACAGAAGTCAGTGCTCTCAAATGCTGAGCCATCTCTCCAACCCAAGCATTTTTTCTTTATCTACTGAGTTTCTCTAAAGAAACTCTCAAAACTTCTGATTGGATGTGTAAGCTGAGTATAAATACAGACAAATAGTCATTACAGAAGAAAATAAACCATGAGAAATATTTCCTTAAGCTCTTAGCGAGCCCACCACAGAATATAACTGCAGAAGCTACAATGACTGTGACGTCACTAGGTGATAGGATCATATAGCACAACAGTCATATGTGCAGATAATTTGTCTAACATGACTGTATCCTCAAGAACAGGGATGTGGGTTAGAGGGTTCCTGCATGAGTTAGTGTTCTTCATAGAAATTCCTACAATTCAAAATGTGAGTACAAAAAGAAGTAATAAAAAGAAACAGTTCATATATTATAAAGATCATCATGTCCAAAGCTGCAGCAAGATTAAGAAGAGCTAATTGTTCACTTTGAATCCAAAGAGAGGCAAATAGAGGCCTAAGATATTTCATGATACATATGAAACCTGAAGGCAGTTTTCTAGAGAATTCCCTCTCATTCATGGAAGCCATTTTGTTGCTGTTGTTCAATTTAGGCCAATTATTAGTAGGCTCAACAAACATCAAAGAATTAGTGATTTTTGCTACCTATTTCCTGAAACAATGATTGTGCATGCTCTAATGGAAACCCAACTTCCATGTGCCAAGTTACCCTGAGATTAATATCTGGCTGATCTTCAGATCTTCAGTGGCTCTAATCAGTCCATTTGAGATGATACTTTTAAAGAATCAGTCAGCCAGCAATGTGTTCAGGTGGCTATATCACTACTACTTGTCATGATCAGACTGTAATAATGTGTGAGCTTTCAAGCGGCTTCCACCTTAGCAGATTCCTGATACTCATGAAATCTTTAGAAACAATAATGTTTCTATTTTACGTCATTAATTTTTGGAATAGATAGTTACAAATAACAAGCAAACTAAATAGAAATTATCAAAGAAATTATGCAAGAATATTTTAAAGACTAGGTCATCTGAAATTCTGGATTTAAAAGATCTGTACTCAATGCAATGAATGCAGAAAACATAAATATGTCAGGGAATATCATGCAGAAATTTTATTTTAGAGCATGGTATTGAAAGGACCATAGAAAATATATCACATTCATGTTGTGTCTCATGCATGTGCATACACACACACACACACACACACACATGCACACGCAAATGCGCGCGCACATACACCCCTCCACAGCAAATGAAAGTAGTGAAAGACATTTCAAGAACAAAAGTGGGACCTTGAAAGTAAATCTGTTTTTATTTTTTTAATTAGAAAGAAAATTATTTTACATGTCAATCCCAGATCCCTTTCCCTCCCCTTCTCCCCTGCCCACCTCCCAACTAACACCCTACCTATCCCATACCCTTTCTGCTCCTCAGGGAGGGTGAGGCCTTCCATAGGGGTTCTTCAAAGTCTGTCTTATTCTTTGGGATAGGGTCTAGGCCAACACCCTTGTGTCTAGGCTCAGGAAGTATCCCTCCATGTGGGATGGGCTCCTAAAGTCCATTCCTATGGTATCAATAAGTACTGATCTACTACAAGAGGCCCCATAGATTTCCAAGGTCTCCTCACTGACACCCACATTCAGGGGGGTCTTGATCAGTCCCATGGCGGTTTCTCAGGTATCAGTTTGGGGACCAAGAGCTCTCCCTTGTTCAGGTCAGCTGAAGGAACCAAATCTTTAAAATTATGATAAAATTTGACTTCAAGCCTAGAATTCTATAACAAGACAATTTATAAGTCAAGGACAATTAGAAAGTGTTTATGAAATCAGACTTGGAAACAGTCTTTCATCTGGATTTTCTGCAATGTCAGATTAAAACTGACTACCTGAGGAAGCAGTAGTGAAAAAGACTTGAGAATATAAACTATTTGAGTATTTCTAAGAAACTGAATTTACCACACGGGGGGAGGGCCTAGGCCGTATCCCAAAGGATATGACAGACTCTGAAGACACCTCCCCCCCGCCCATGGAAGGCCTCACCCTCCCTGGGGAGCAGATATGGTATGGGATAGGTAGGGTGCTAGTGGGCGGCAGGGGAGGAGGAGAGGGAGAGGGAACAAGGATTGACATGTAAAACAATCTTGTTTCTACTTTAAATAAAAAATTTAAAAAAGAAACTGAATTGACTTCACATTTAAAAGAATATTAGATGCAGATGTAAGTTTCAGCCTCCTAGTGAAACATGGGAGAGGACAGAGAAAACAGAGACTAGCAGAAAGTCATCTAGAGTAAGTCTAAGGGCAGTCACCTCATATTTATGATCACAGCAATTATACTGCCTTTTTATTATAAGAAAAATGCAGCATCCAGTTAACTTTTCTCATTGTGAGATAGCCATGTTACTCCCAACCATTGTTTGTGTGTGGGGAGGGGATTGTACACGTGCTATGAATTAAACTGGAAGAAGAATCTAAGAGAGCAATGGAAAGTTTCAGGTTGTATGTCTCTTTGACATTTTAGAATTCCAATGAGAAAAAGTTATACCACTCAAAAGGGAAGATAAATAATCTTATATAAACCCTCAAACAGTTAACATTGAAACAAATTCAAATTTTAATGGCTACATCTAATCAGACACAAACAAATAAGGAACCATTTGAACACAAATATAGTGAATATGAATAAATTCACTGGTCACATGAAGAATCAAATTATAAAAATAAAATACAAACACAATCCTTCACACATTACTTCAGGTGAATAATTACTAAAGTAGAGACGGATGGTCTCCACTGGCATAGTTTTTGATGGTTTTGTTTCATTTGTTTACTTTAAGTTCAACTTATGTGTATAAATACACAGGAGCTGTAACTGAATTTCAGTTTCCCCACCCCGAACACATCCAAATCAAGAAACACCATAATAAGCATCGCAAAAGCACCTTTTAGCCTCTCTTTTTGTCATTATCCACTCTCTGACTTAAACAACCTCACTCCCAACTTTTCACAGCACAGTTTAATTTTATCTAATTTTCAATTTCTAAATGCATATTATCATAATGCATTGCCACTTTGGTGTCTGAATTCTTTCATTTCACATCAAGTTTATGAGATTCAATCATATTTTTTCTGTGAAGTGGTAGTTTGGCCAGTATGTGTACATATAAAAGTCCGTTGTGTGAATGTACCTAATTTATTCATTAAATTGTTGATAGTATGGGTATTTTACAGCGTAGAGTCCTTATGAATAAAGCCTCTATGAATATTTTATGCATGTTTTTGGTGACCACAGGCATGCATTTCTGTTGAGTGTAGAGCTAGGAGTGGAATTGCTGGGGTGCAGGTCATGTATAAATCCTGCCAACTAATTTTCTAAAGAGGCTTGCCAATTTGCACATCCAGTAGCACAGCGTATGTTAGGCAAACCAAATTGAATTGCTATGTACTGAGTTAATAAACATAAAAATTCCAATGAAAAGTATTGTTCTAGGGAGAAAAACAAGTTATAACCAGATACTTCTATGTAAGTAACCCAAGACTCATTTTAACCCTATTATTCTTTTCTTACCTCTAATATAGAAGCTAGAAAGGATAGCAGTAACATTCACAGACTGATTTGTAGTTAGGGGAGCCATGTACTAAGTTCTGGACCACATGTTCTAGTAAGTCTGTGGCTACTCTTGTTATTTTATCAGGAATATGTTATTATGAAGACAACAGAAAGCATCTTGCATAAAGTACGCTCTTCTAACATCCTAAAAAAATACTCTTTACACATTTATATTGTCAGTATACAAATCAACCACTGACATTCCAAAGGAAATACAACAACAATAAACAACCAATAAATGTAACAAAAAAATAAAGGCCCAGAGACTGATATTGGGGTTCAAACTTCAAGCTGAAGATTAGAAAAGCAAAGTAGTGGGCCACTAGCTCTTGCCACTACATCAGGCTGAATGGGCTGTTTCTGCTGCCTTTCCTCAGCATGGCGGGAGTATCTGAGACTTCAATGTTTTCCTATCCTCAATGTGGCTGAAGAATGAATCCCTCCTATCTTCAATGTGGCTAGAGAATGAATGCTTCATACTGAGACCTTGCTCTTGGATTATATACCTCCCTAATGCTGGGATTAAAGGCCTGTGATCCCAGGTACTGAGATCATCTTTGTGTGAGCTGTTTCTCTTCAGAACTGGATCAATCTTGTGTAGACCTGGGTGGCCTTGGACTCACAAAGATCCATCTACCTCTTAATCCTGAGTCATAGGATTAAAGGTGTGTACCACCACCTCCTAGCTTCTGGCTGCTGGGAGTAAAGGTGTGTATCACCACTGTCTGCACTCTATAGTTTGAGGCTGACTTTGCTTTCTGAATCCTCAGGCAAGCTTTAATAACTCATAAATAATAAATCACCACAAATGAATGACATGTTTCTAGAAGATCTGTTTTGTTTTATGTTCTGGTAAATAGGATGACACTGAGAGAGAGGATGGGGAGGGAAGGTAGAGGGAGAGAGGCTTCCCATTGTAATTTGAGCTGGTTGGATGAGATATCCCACTATTCTCCACAAACTTCTTAATTTCCCTAAACAATTACAAGTACTTGGTGTTATCAACACTCTAAAAATAAAGTGAATCTAAAAAATCAACATTACGACATCATTTTCAAGCAAATAAACCTCACTATAAGAAACTTTCTAATTTGAATTCCATTGTTTTAAAATTTTTATTTCATGTTTGGATTTGATTTGATTGTATGAGTCATAAACATAAAAAGTTACTTTTATTTTAAAATTTTTAGCAATATTTTATTATTTTTACTTTATGTGCATTGGTGTTTTGCCTGAATATGTCTGTGTGATGGTGTCATGTCCCCTGGAACTGGAGTTACAGACCATTGTGAGTTGCCATGTGGGTACTGGGAATCGAACCCAGATCCTCTGGAAAAGCAGCCAGTGCTCTCAACCATTGAGCCATCTCTCTAGTCCCTTACCACATGCATGTATGGTGGTATATATGAGGTCAAAATGGCAGCAGATCCCATGGAACTGTAGTTACAGACAATTGTCAGCTGCCATGTGGATGCTGGGAACCCAATCCACATCCTCTACAAGAGCAGCAAGTGCTCTTAACCATTGAACCATCTCTTGAGTCCCTGTTTTTTAATATTTAAACTTATTAATCATAAACAATTTATTTTAAAACTAAGGGCCTATAAAATTCTTTTGTACTGTTTTTTAAAACATGGGCTATTTAAGAAATTACAGGATTAAACAATTTCTAACATATTTTAATTAATTAAATTACTATTTTGATATAAATATGTGGTACCCACATATAAATTATAAATAATATAGAAAAGTTCTGTACATGCTTTATTTGCTGACTGGCCTTTACATATATCCAAGTTCTAATTCCTGGAACTTAGCAATATTGCCTTATGTGGTAAAAAAAACTTTGATAAACATGGTTCACTAGAGGAAAATGATATTATCTTGTAATACCTTCGCACGTCTAGATACAAAATCGTCCTTATGCGAAGGAAGCAGAGGAAAACAAGACTAGAAAAAAATCAAGGTGAAAGATAATGGAAACTGATTGGATGATGTATTTTGATGCGGAGGAATGTCATACTAGCTGAGGAATACAGATGGCCAGTAGGAGCCAAAAAGAAAAGAGACAGGGATCCGGGTGTAGCTTAGTAGAAGAGTGATTGTCTAGCATGTTAGGAGTTTCAGTGTTCCATCCCCAGCACATAATTCTTCACAAACCTGGCAAAAAAAATCACATTCTGCACTCAGAACCTTCATAAAGAAGCAAAATTGTACTGACACCTTGGTGTACCTTGATAAGGCTTTTTAAAAAAAATCTATTTTTATTTACCTTTATGTGCATTATGTGTAATTCCCCTAGAACTGGAATTACAGACAGTTGTGAGCTGCCATGTAGGTGCTGGGAATTGAACCCTGGGTCTTCTGGAAGAGCAGCCAGTGCTCTTAACCACTGGCCACCTTTTTTTTTCTTTTTTAAATTTCATTTTAGAAGCACTCAAATTTACATATCCATCCCCCCATTCCTTTGCCCTCCCATCCTCCCCACCAACCACCCCTCAACCCACTCCCTACCTCCAACCCAGAGATAGTGAGGCCCTCCACGGCAACTATCAAAGTCTGTCATACCATTCAGGGGAGGGCCCAGGACCTCCTTCCTGTATCTGGGCTGCAATAGTATCCCTCCATAGGGAATGGGCTCCCAAAGTCCATTTGTGCTCTAGGGATAAAGACTGGCTCCACTGTTAGAGGTCCCATAGACTGTCTTGGCCTCCTAGCTGGCATTCACATTCAGAGGGCTTGGTTCAATCCAATGCTACTTCCCCAGCTTTATGACTAGGGTCTCCATGCTCTCACTAGGTCAGGTCAACTGTTTCTTCAGGTCTCTCCAGCACCGTCTTGGCTCCTTTGCTCATTCCTCCTCCCTCTCCACAACTGGATTCTAGGAGTATGGTTCAGTGTTTAGCTGTGGGTGCCTGTTTCTGCTACAAACAGCTACTGGATGAAGGCTCTAGAAATGGGGAAGGGCATCAATGGCATCCTCTCTTCCACTGCCTAGATTCTTAGTTGGGGTCATCCCTGTGGATCCCCTAACATTTCCCATGTGCCAGACCTCTCTGCATACCTGTACTGTCTCCCTCTATCAAGGCATTGCATGCTCCCTCGAAGAAGGGAAGTGGGACAAGAACCCATGAGCAAATTGGGAGGAAGGATGTGGGAAGGAGAGAAGGGAAGAAGGGGAGGGGGAGGAGAACAAGACCACTGGCCATCTTTCTGGCCCCCTTGATAAGGCTTTTTTTTTTCTGGACTTCTGAATTCTAGGATTATAAAGAGAACTAATGATTATTTTAAGCAACTAAATACTTGCCATTTTGTCTCAGAAGCAACATAAAAGTAAAGGTACTCAGCTTTTCTCTATGACAACATCTTGGAAAGATCCAATACAGTGTAATGACTATATTTACATTGATGAATTCAAACAATAAAATATTTCCATCATTGGATAGATCCCTCATTATATTAGTGACTGTTGTGAAGCTGCAGCAGAAATACCAAGAGAACAACTTAGTGGAGTAATTATTTATTTTGGCTGGCAGTCCCAGAGGATTCAGTCAATAGATTTTTGACCCTGTTGTGGTTTGAATATGAATGGCCCCCACAGGCTCATATGTTTCAATGCTTAGTCACAGGGGGTAGATTCTTTGAAAGGATTAGAAGGATTAGGAGTTGTGGCCCTGTTGGAAGAAATGTGTCACAGGAGTGGGGCTTTGATGTTTCCCAAGCTCCTGCCAGACTCAGTCTGTCTCTTACTTCTTACAGATCAGGGTGTAGCTGTCTGCTACCGCCCCAGTGCACTGTGCATCACCATACTCTTGCCATGTTCAACACCATGATGATAATGGACTAACCTCTGAAACTGAAAGCAAGTTCCCAATTCAATGCTTTCTTTCTTGACTTTCCTTGATCATGCTGTCTCTTCCCAACAATAGAACAATGACTAAGACAGACCTATGTTTATGAATAGCACATCATGGAGGTGTGTGGCAGAGGAATGCTCTTTTCGTTACTGCATACAAGAAAAAAAAAGATAAATGCATGTGATAGTGCCAAGGTTGAGATACTGCCTTCAAGAGCATGTTCCTAGTGATGTAATTTTTGGAAATAACAGAAAAGGCCCACCCAGAGGTATGATTCCTATTAATCTTTGAGGTATCTCTCAATCCAATAAAGACAACAAACAAGTTTATCTTAATATCACACTCATATTGTTCTTCTGTAGTTGTACCCACTCCCCTTTTAATTGCATATCCTCTTTAAGCTTTGACTAGCAGTACTGTTACCCCTTCTCTATAACATTGTCGTGTGAAGAATGTTACATAAATAAAATTACATAGTAAGCAGAAATTTTGAGTCTTTATCAAAAAATATATCACCATAATCCAAACTGTTGCCTGAATTAGTAATTCATGTTTTTTATCGCTAAATAGTATTTCATAGTAACAACTTTTCCAGGGAAGAAAATCTGGGTTGCTTCCAGGTTTGTTCTGTTCTTCGTAAAGCTTTTATGAAAACATGTACTTAGCTTAGAGTGTAAGTTGATTTTACCTTAACTAATCTATTAAGTATGTAGTGATCCATCTGTAGTTTTGTATTTCCCTTCTAATAATGAGTACTACTTCATTTCATTTTTACCACCTGAACATGAGTTTTAGTGAAAGTCTCTGTGTCTTTTGCCCATTTTCAATTAAATTGGATATTTGAAGTTTTTGTTTATTTTGAATTTTTTTCACATTTTACAGAATTCAATCGAGAGAAAATATGATGGTTTTGTTTTTTCAAATAATATTTTAAACTTAAGCCAGGTGTGTTGGTGCACGCCTTTAATCCCAGCACTTTGCAGACAGAGGCAGGTGGATCTCTGTGAGTTCCAAGCCTGCCTGGTCTACAGAGTGATTTCCAGGACAGCCAGGGCTACACAGAGAAACCCCGTCTCACAAAACCAAAATAAAAATCTTTAAACATTTAATACATTTATACAGTGTATTCTGATCATATCCACCTGCCATTAAATTATTTCAACTCTCCTGAGTGTCCCCTATCCTGTCACCTTCACAACTGTATGTCCTCAGATTTGTTATTAATAACCCCATGAGTTCAATTAGTACTGCCCATATGTGCATGGGTGTGGGGCCATTGACTAGGGCATGGATAAGATGTTCTATACAATTTCCCACAAATGTTTTAATTTTATATTTATTTATGGCTACATGAAATTCTATCATGAGCCTGGGCATTTTCTTTACTTATTTGTCTGTTGATTGACATTTATGCTGACTCTATATACTAGCTATTGTGATAGTGTAACAATAAACATGTATATGCAAGCATCTCTGGGGGATGCTGCCTTAGAATCCTTTGAATACATACAAGGGATGCAATAGCTGGATCATATCATTTCATGGTTCTATTTTAAAGTGTTTCAGGAACCTCAGCTTACTCCCATACAGGCTGTACAAGTTTACATTTCCACCAATAGTGAATAAGGAAAGATTGTCTTCTTGTAGTTTAACATTTTAGAGATATGCATTTATTCTGTGAGCCTACTTTGAATAGATTTGCACTAAGCACTTAATTAATTATTGTAATAATTTATTAAGTAAGTTCTCTTTGTTCACTGGGCATTAATGAAACATTTGTCCCAAATCAACTGAATGTAAAGGCACAAGGTTATGTATAAGCTTTCTACCTTCCTTATTCCAATTAGTCTGTTTTCTGGCAACTTTTCACTCTTTTTTTAATCTTTTAGGGAAATAGGTGGTATTTAGAAAGGGCCTCACTCTGTAGTTTAGATATCCTATTTTATCACAGTCCTCCTGAACCACCACATACTGTAATTACAGGTGCATCCCACCACACTGGGGAATATGTTTGCTTTTGTGCCAGCACTTTTACATTTTGGTTTCCAGCCCCACTTCCCATTTGATACAATGGGGATTACTGTGTTAATCAGGTTACATTTAAATTCATTGCTCTCAAGCTTGAGTGTCGGGATTATAGGGCACGTGAGAGGATACCTGGCTGATTACTACACCTTTAAGTTAGTATTTATAGTCATGTGGTGTATCAATCTTTCTTCTTGCTCAAGATTACATTTACTTTTGTTTTGTAGCTATATATATATATATATATATATTAGAATTATTTTCAATCACCATAAAATGGTATTTGGTTTTTAATAATGATTATATTGAATCTGTAGATCCTCGAGGAAGTAATAACAATGTTTTAACAATACTAATTCTAATAGAAGAATGTGTGATGTTGACAGGCATAGGATTGCATGCTTTTAATCCCAGGACTAGGAGGCAGAGGGAGCTGGATCTCTGAGTTCAAGGCCAACCTGGTCTACAGAGTCAGTCCCAGGACAGCCAGGGTTATACAGAGAAACCCTGTCTCAAAATAAATAAATTTGGGACTGCAGAGATGGCTCAGTGGTTAAGAACACTTGATGCTCTTCCAGAGGACCCATGTTCAATTCTTAGCACCCACTTGGCTGTTCACAACTGTCCGTAACTCAAGTTCCAGTGGAACTAACACCATCACACAGACATACATGCACCAATGCACATAAAAAGAATGAGAGACATCTTTCCATTTATGTGTTAGCTATAATTTTTTATCAATATAGTATTTAGTATATAGATCTATATTTTTCTTTGTTTACTTTTACTTCTAAATATTTTATTTTCTTTGTTTTTAAGATTTATTTATTATGTATACAGTGTTCTTCCTGTATGTATGACTGCAGGCCAGAAGAGGGCACCAGATCTCATTACAGATGGTTGTGAGCCCACCATGTGGTTGGTGGGAATTGAACCCGGGTCCACTGCAAGAGCACCACATATTCTTAAACACTGAGCCATCTCTTCAGTATTTTTTTAAATGATCTTGTTGTTGTCCTTCTTCTTCTTCTTCTTCTTCTTCTTCTTCTTCTTCTTCTTCTTCTTCTTCTTCTTCTTCTTCTTCTTCTGCTTCCTCTTCCTCTTCCTCCTCCTTCATTCCCCCCATCTCCTCAGGTCTCACAGTTCTCTCTTGATTACTATTTTCCTTGGATAACTGTTTTCATTCTGTCACACTAACTTCCTGTGTATATTTAAAGCTAAAGCAAGTCACTTGTAGGGAGCTTATTGTTTGATCTTGTTTTTAATCCAGGCAATCTTTTGATTAGAGATTTTTTTGTTTGCTTGCTTTTCAAGACAGGGTTTCTCTGTGTACTTTTGGCTGTGCTGGTTCTCACCCTGTAGACCAGGCTGGCATGGAATTCAAAGAGATCCACATGCCTCTGGCTCCCAAGTGCTGGGGTTAAAGGTGTGTGCCACCACCACTGAGCTTGATTACAAAGGTTTCTCTGTGTAGCTTTGGAGCCTATCCTGGCACTCACTCTAGAGAACAAGCTGGCCTCAAACTCTCACAGAGATCCGCCTGCCTCTGCCTCCCAAGTGCTGGGATTAAAGGCGTGTGCCACCAACACCTGGCTATTCCCATTTTGTTAAAAATGTATTGGCTGCTTCATAGTTCTTTTACTTATCTCTATAGTTTTTCTGTCTTTATGAGTTGTATGTTTGTACTGATATGTGTTGGTTCAGTGTTCTTTAACTTTTATCATTTTTGTTTCTACTAGAAATTTTAAGAAACTGGAATCTACTATCAGATACAGGTCAGCAAACCTGTTCAGGTAGCAAACACTGATGCATCTTTGAAAAGTTCATCAGTATTACTCCCTGTCTGCACCCTAGTAATGCTGAAGTTAAGACTCAGGACAATTTGGTATCTACTGTGGTTCAGAGGAAAGCTGGAGAACTTGCTACAGAAGTGCATGGATGCAGAGGCAGGGTTTTTGTTGTTGTTTGTTTGTTGTCGTTTTGTTTTGCTACAGGTTCTTTCACTATGTAGCCCTTGCTGACCTGCAACTCTGTAGACCAGGTTGGCTTCAAGCTCCCAGAGTTCCATCCGCCTCTGCTTCCTGAGCAATGGGATTAAAGGCATGCAACACCACGCTCGGCTTGTTGCAGAGGCTGAAGTGAACATTTCTCCTAGCAGTTTTTGTTTTGTTTTATGTATACAGGGTAAAGTCCCATGCTTTCAGTACAGGAGCTGGAGAAAACTCAATATACTTCAATGATCTTGCTGAAGGACAAAGGCCAAGGAAGTTGGTTCAGGGGTTCAGATACTCAAGTCCACATCTCAATTCTTGTGCTATAAAGAAATTGAGATTATGGGTAAATGGGTGGGAGTTAAGTTTATAAAGATACTTTTGGGTCAATTTTTGAGACTCATGTCCACAGAGTGGTAAATCTGTTTTTGTGTCATTCTTCCTGCATCTCTTAGCAAATTGTTTTATTTGTGAGCTTAGAGTCAGACAAGGATATGCCCCAGCCCTTCTGGGAATAGACTAGTTCTGGATTTGAACCTGCAGGCAATGAGTGTCTCTACTAACTCCATGTTGATCTGCATTCCCCAAACAACCCCTTAGGTCTTGAGCTTCATTGGGATTTCACAACTTCCTACTTGAATTCCAAGACTCTACAAAGAGACTTGTCTGTGAGTGGATACAGAATTGGTACTGTGGGAGCTACACAGAGGCAGCTTCCTATTTTGACATTTTGCTAACATCCTTCATTTAATGTCTTTTATCAGAAATTTGTAATTTTTAGAATTTAGAACCCATATGCTTCTTTAGATTAGTATCTAGTTTTTTACTAGATATTAAGGGAAGTGAATATAAGCAATATTGTCATAAGTTTTAATTTCATATGTCAATATGCTTGTGGATAATATACATCAACTGCTTTAAAAATCATATAAAGTCCACTCACTGTAATATATACTGCGATGTCAGGAATATATTCATCATATAGCGCACCTATGCAGCTATTACATTATTCTGTTTTATTATATCATCTACTTGAATATTTCCTAAATCTCTATGCAGGGAAAATGGAAAAGAAATGAAAACTTCATAAGATAGAAGCTAACAGAATTAAATATTCTAAAATAGTTTTACCTCTTTACAACTAATTATGCATACAACACATTTGGTTAAATGTGCATAAAGAAAAATCAATGTTCTATTTATGTTCAGCAACTAATTTTCAAATATTTTCAGTAATTTGTTTGACAAGGCATAATTATGGGTGGGTTTGTTTGTTTTCACTGATGGGTAAGTTTGAAATTAATATCTTTTATTGACAGTTATTTTTGAAGTATCCAAACAGTAGGGGAAAATTGACTACATATATTAAAACAGCAAAAAGTCACTAAATTCTTTATGCTTACATATTTATTCTATGTGTGGATTTTCATTCATGGGTTATGGCATCTTATTTTAAACAGCTTTGAGGAATAAAATGAGTATGAGAATACACAGCACAAAGGTATTTAAAGTTTCATGAATTCTGGAATAAATTCACTTGATTACATTTTAAATGTGGAGGTGCTCTTAGCACTGAGAGAAAAGAGGGAGGCATTTAGAGCAATACACTTATTTACAGGTGAGAAGACTGACATCCTCTGAGATCATTTAGAATATTTACGATGCTATATCTCTTCAGCGGCAAAATTGAGCACTTTAGCCCATAGGATCTTAGTCCCAGTCCACCTTCTCACAGTTAACCACAATTGTAATGAATAAATGATCAAGCAAGTTTTCAAACCAATCTTAAGGTAATCCATCTAAACTATAATTTCCCACACAATTAGATGCATCCCATAGTCCATTTGATTCAGTAACTGGACAGATAGACTTGAGTGGTCATCCTGAAATTTAATATACTCATAGAACAAACGTATTAGGTCTTAATTTATCATCCACCACATATTTTAAGGAAATTAAACTTTTGGAGACATTAATTTTCTGCCTTCAATATGAAATGAAGAAATGAAGCAATTTTTTCACTAATTCAGAGGAAAAGCATTTATTTGAAATGACTAAACTGTGGCAAACATTGCTCCAAATTCTAAATGGTCAGTTGCTATAGTGCTCTGCCTTCATGTCACATACCCAGGTCTTCACACTGTTGAGTATTATCTGTTTCAATAATAAAATAATGTATATTCTCCTATCAGCAAATTGTATATTTGCCCTGTACCTGCCTACTGAGTTTGAAATTTGGGTTATAGATTTATTATTTATCCATAAAGACATTTCGCAGATGTGCTTAGTAATTTTTAATTAGTTATCATGCTGGGTAGCCACTGTGACATGATGCTTTATGAAGATGAGGAAATGATTTCAGCACTGAAAAAAAATCCATTAACCAAACAAATTTAAACAGAACTTTCATGCTTGAAAGAAGAGAAAATTGATCCTTGAATTTGAAGTAACATGTTATTTGAGAACTCTGTGGTTTTACTGATTTTAATAGCTTTATGGAGAAGGAAATTAAAGTTTTCCAGCCTTACAAGTCTTCAAAAATAATGAAGGTAGTTTGATGAAAATAAATACAGTGTTTATAGAATCCCAAGGACATTTTACTGAGTGTTTAAAGTGCCTCAGGATCTTTGCCATATAAACTTTCTCAGTGTTCCCAGAGAATACGTGATTGGTAGCATTTGACTACTGTTTCGCATCATCTGGGATTAGGGAAAACACAAGGGTACTTCTTACCTTTGTTTTACATTTTATTTCGTTTGCTTTCTTTTATACTATAGCTTTAATTATGTAAAAACATGTGAATTACTTAAAACTTTGCTTTTTATAAGTGTTGCCTTAAGTGATGTTTAGGGGAGGAAATAAACAACGATTAAGGAAATAACTATTAGTACACACACACACACACACACACACACACCATTCTCAAGGTCTCCATTGCCACAAGTGCCAAAAATCCTCAGAGAGATATGAAGTCTACAATACTTCACCTACTCATTTTTATATAAGTGATCTGAAGCTCACTGAGCTTAGGAGACTTGTCTAACATAGCAGAAATAATAAATTTCCGAGTACAGAGTAGAATCCAGTGTTTTCAGCACTAAATGGAGCATTCTTGAACTGCCACTCAGTGTTCTCCTAATGGTTCTTACTGTTTGTTCAATCAGCTACAGATAGGCTTTGAGTAAAGTGTGTACGGACACATTTCAATTATCCCCCATATGGCTAAATCCGTGGCAATTTGTTTTTAATCCTAGACCACCTGCATGGGCAAGAAAAAAAGGAACAGAATACACTTAATAATTTCAAGGCTGGTAAGCCAGGTGGGAAAGGAAATAACAAAATTCATGCAGTGTCTTAGGAATATGATTTGGGAAAAGGTCAGTCTAAAAGAGAAACTGCAAGCAAGGCACATGAGAATAAAATTGGTTTCACAGTCAGAGTAAGGAGGGAGCTACAGGTGACTTGATGACAAGAGGAATGGAATGCTATGGAATGCTCTGTGTGCTCTATGGGACTTGTTCCATGAAAGCATGCTGTTACTGGCTTACAGTCAATTAGAAGTTAGAAGTAAAGCTTAATTATGGTTGCTATGTTTGTTTCCAAGCAGAATTATATTATGATTAGGCAAGCAGAATTGCTACAAAAGAAATTGTAGGCTAACTCTCCCAATTCCCAGCTTCAGTGAGCAAATTAAATTGAACATACAAGCTATTCTAAAACTTCAAGCAGGATTCTTTGTCTAAACATATTTTTAGGCATCATTTCTCTACTATGCTCATAGAATAAAGCATTTTGATATTTCCAAAAAGAAACAAAATTAGTGTAGTAAATAATCATGAATCCATTTATTAATTCAAGGAACATTAGCTTTTACGTGCCAGCGAAATTGTAAGTGCAGGTACACATTGATATAAATGATAATATAAAAAAAAGCTAACTCAAAGTGACATGAAAACAGTCTTTTCCTTTTAATCCAACCAAGTTTATTTCTATCCCATTTCTGTTCCTTATTATTTGAATGGCATTGGAGAAGTCATTTAATCACTCTAAATCATAGGTCTAACAACTGTATAACGAGAACTAATCGTTTAGCACTATTGTGAGAACTAAATTACACAAAGCATGAAAAGTATCCACCATCATGCTTCACACACTATGGGAAAAAGACTGACAACAAAAATTCCATCAGAAATGATTTGGGGCTTCCTAGTTGACCACTGAGATACACGTTTCTTTGTTCTTCTCTCTCCATGGGACTGCAAATGGCCATACATTTCCTACCACGGCGGACCATTTTCCTTCACTATATAGCCCCGAATAAACCCAGGCTCCTTTACACTACTTCTTGTTAGATATTTGGTCACAGTGATGGGAAAGGTAGCTAATACAAAATATTGCTTCTAAAAAGCACAGCTATTGCTATGACAAACCTGACCGTGTGCTTTGCAGACCTTTGGAACTAATTCATGAGAAGAATGTAGAAGAATTTGGAACTGAAAGCTAAAGAAATCCCAGAATGCTGTAAGCAGAGTTTTGATTGGAGAATCTAGTAGAAGTGCAGAAAAATACAATGTTGAGAGAAGTATGGACAGTGAGAGTCTGGCACATCAAGTTCCCAGAGAGAAAAAAGGACTCTTTCAGAAACTGAGCTAAGGGTCATTTATCTCATATTTAGGCAAAACATCTGGATTATTCCACTCATGTCCTGAAACTCTGAGTGAGATTGAGTTTAAAAGTAATGAGCAAATCGTTTGGAAAGAGGATATTTTAAGACAATGCACCATGCAGACAAAGTTATTTTCAGACAATGTAGCATAGCTTTGTTTATTCATTCTGCGATGTTTATGGTGAGAATTCAAATAAAAAAGCTAAGCAGTAATAAATGTGTGGTTTGTCAAGGGAAGGAACATGAACAAGGTAAAACCATGGGCATGGAGGAAAGGCTGGCACACCTGGAAATGACTATAATTACTAAAGACATCAGGATCATTGGCAAGACAAACCTGCAGGTCAGAGTGGTCCAAGGCTTGAATCCCAATACTCAGGAAGCAGAGGCAGACAAATCTCTGTGAGTTCCATGGCAGACACAGTTGTCCCTGTCACAAGACAAAGGTGGAGTTGGAGGGAGAGACCTTGCACTCTACACCCTGACAACAGAAGTTACATCTTGAGAGAAAAACTCTCATTTATTGTGGGATCTAGGGATACAAAATTATGGATTCATTTTGAAAGGAAAATCCCTAAGAAAACAGAGCCTCCAGGGCACTCTGCCACATAAGGGAATATTTTACAAGGTTGGGCTGTGAAAGCACACAAAAGCTGCTCCAGATGTCATCCATAGAAGTCTCGCTGCATATTGAAATGGCAGAACTTGGTGCCTTCCGTGTAGTGCTGAGTTTGCAAGCATGTAGGACGAAAGGGTCATGAGGACAGAGACTTTCACTGAGGCCTGAGAAAGCCACTGAGGTCAGTTGACATTGGGCAGGATCTAATTCCCATCCTGGAGTTTCTGAGCCATCTGTGCATGGAGTTGTGAAGGTAAAGGGCTAAGCTTCAGTGGACAAATCAAGGCACTGGAGGTGGCTGAACTAACAAGTCTTTATCAAGAAAAGCTGCAAGCACTGAGTGGAACTGGCCCAAAAGAGGCCATAGTTGTCCCAGGCAACAGGGTTTGCATGGTAGGGCTACAACCCAAACCTGTTGAAGTCTAGATGTTATTACAGAACCCCGATTCTAGGCAAGGAGCTGCATGATATGCTATTTGTCCCGGTAATTCTCAATAGTGCTTTGATTTGTTGTTACTTTGTTCAAGTTTCATCTTTTTTTTTAGAAGAAAACTTGTTACCCTGGGCCATTGTATAGGAGAATTATATCACCTGGCTTTTGAAAAATAAAATAAAACATTGCAGGAGTCTCAGAAAAATACTTTGGACTTTTTGTTGTTTTGTTTTCTGAGACAAGGTTTCTCTATATAACAGTCCTGGCTATTCTGGAACTTGCTCTGTAGACAAGGCTGGTCTCAAACTCAGAGAGTCACCTGCCTGTCTCCAGAGTACAGGGATTAAAGGCATGTGTCACCACCGCCGGTGACTTTGGACTTTTTTTTTCAATTTTTTATTTACATTAAAAACAATGTTATTTTACATACCAATCCCAGTTTCCCCACCTTCCTGTCCTCCCACTCCCCCCACCATCCCTCCATCCCACCCCCACCCACTCCTCAGAGAGGGTGAGGCCTCCCGTAGGGGATCATCAAAGTCTGTCACATCATTTGGGGCAGGACCAAGGCCCTCCTCCTTGCATCTAGGCTGAGAGAGTATCCTTCCATAGGGAATGAGCTCCAAAACACCAGTTCATGCACTAGGGATAAATACTGGTTCCACTGCCAGGGGCACCATAGACTGTCCAAGCTCCCCCTACAACTGACACCCATGTTCAGGGGCCTCGTTTGGTCTTATGCATGTTCCCCATCTGTCAATCTGGAGTCCATGAGCTCCCATTTGCTCAGGTCAGCTGTTTCTGTGGGTTTCCCCAATATGTTCTTGACCCCTTTGGTCATCACTCCACCCTCCCTCTCTATAATTGGACTCCAGGAGTTCAGCTCAGTGATAAGCTGTGAATCTGTGCTTAGAATGGATAAAGAAAATGTGGTACATTTACACAATGGAGTACTACTCAGTGGTACAAAACAATGACATCTTGAAATTTGCAGGCAAATGGATGGAACTAGAAGAAACCATCCTGAGTGAGGTAACCCAGACACAGAGAGACAAACATGGTATGTACTCATGTATAAGTGGATATTAGACATAGAGCAAAGGATAACCAGCCTACAATCAACAACCCCAGAGAAGCTAGGAAACAAGGAGGACCCTAAGAGAGACATACATGGACCTTCCCCCCGACCCAGAGAAGGGGAAAGGGACAAGATCTCCTAAGTAAATTGGGATCATGGGGGGAGGGGAGAGAGAGGTAAGAGGGAGAGGAGGGAGAGAAGGGAAAGTGGAGGAGAACATGGGGGATCAGGAAGGTCGAGTCTTGCAAGGTATCTCTTGCAAGGAAAGGGATACCTTGATAGAGTGCGCTATTATTTGACTTAACAAGAAACCCGGCACTAGGGAAATTCCCAGGAATCCACAAGGATGATCCCAATTAAGAAGCTAGGCAATAGTGGAGAGGCTACCTTAAATGCCCTTCCTCTATAATGAGGTTGATGACTACCTTAATTGCCATCACACAGACTTTGGACTTCTAAACACTGTTGAAACAGTAAGATTATTGGGGGTTTTGAAGTTGGACTGAATGCATTTTTCCTTATGAGATGACCATGGGGTGTCAGAGACATAATGTTATTGTATGAATATAAAGGATCCCGCATAGGTCCATGCATTTGAATATTTGCCCTAGAATGCTGATTTCGAAGCTTGTGGAGCCTTTAGGAAGTGAGGCCTTGTTGAAATAAGTGGCTTATCCCGGAAAACATGTCTCAAGGTGCACAGCTTAGCTCTGCTTCTGTTCCTTCCTCTGCTTTTTAGTTACTGAGATGTGAACAAGCCACTTGATGCTCCCACCACCAAGGAGTCACCTGCTGGCCTGCCTTCCCTTACACCATGAGATGGAATGAATCTTACTCCAGTTCTGTTGCTTTTTATTTGTTATTTGTTCACAGTGATGATTAAAGGAATTAACTACACCCAGAAATTCATCAACTAGGCCCCCAGCATTCCATATGAAATAAGGATTCTTTATGAGTAGTGGCATATATCTGTTTCAGTGCCCCAGGTTACAAATGAAGATTCTGATAGTTTTAGCTTTGTCTTTCTTGCTTAGGTAGTCTTAAAACAGAAGCAATTACTAATTAAAAACTAGAAATAGAGCCCCCGATTGCAATTGTGTTCATAATATCCTAATGTAATGAAGAGTTCTGCAATTTATAAATGATTCATTTCATAAAATTTGATACTAACGACTGCTGAAATTGCTTTTGAAGAAGTAGTCTAGAATTTAGAGGGTATATTCATGATAAAGCTCCCTTCTAAGTCTAGTGTTTGATTGACAAATGAAGCAGCAAGAGATAGCAATTGGAGGTTGTGGTTTTCGAACTTAATCATAGGCTACATACAGGGTTTCTTTTAATAACTGTCTATGGCCTAATTTTTCACAAATTTGACATATTTTGTCAGATACATGCATTTTATAGAATATGTTTCAAATTGGTGTTATTAAAACATTGATAATCTTATTTCCTCAAGACATATTCTTTTGTTGATTCCTTGAAAGTAATTTGGAAGGTACAGTTTAAATATGTACGTTTTGTTATGTTGATTTTTAAAAATTTGGTGCTGCTACGCTACTTCTTAATTGTTTATATTAGTACAGATTAATTTTACCAATTCATTGCTTTCACACTGGGATATTTCTACACATGTGTAAAACAGCTCATTCTTCACACAAATCCACACTTTTTCAACCCTTGCACCCAGTACCCCTAATAATCACTCTTCTAATTTCTTTTTAAAAGACCTATTTTTTTAGTTATATGTATAGGGGGCACAGTTACAATGACTATAGGTGCCTGGAGAGACCAAAGGAATCTGGTCTTAGGAGCTGAAATCAAATGCTGGGCATGGGTGCTAGGAACAAAACTTGAAGCACATACTCTTAGCCACTGAGGTATCCCATCCCTTCTTCATAGGTTTCTAAAGCTAGGTATAGTGATGAAGGTACCAAAACCCGAGGAAGTGAGTTTTTGCCAAGATGAAGGTAGTCTTCCTCTCATGATATTATTTCATCTATCTTCCCTCTTGTGTGAGATGTGAATAAACACAGTGTACACTGGAAAGTTGCTTTACCATGTTCTCCATAATCTCAATACACAAATGATTGCCTGCCTAACAATAGCAGACATTCTTGAGTAGCCATTTTCTAATGTGATGACTCCCACAAGGTAAAGTATAGAGATAAGGTAGGCTATAGAGATAAGAGGGCTACAAAATATAATTAATAATACCTATTTAGATAGTGGATGCTTTAAGACAGATTTACAGATAAATTAAAGTGTTTACTATAATTTGTTTTTCTGATAGTTATATTATAGAACAATAGCATTATATCAATTCTATAAAAATACTCCTTTTATTTATTTTCTTAATCTTTTTACATGCTTACAGGCTTAGAGATATCCAAAGACATTTTATTATTTTTTTTCTTTTTATAAACTAATGTTTGTGCCGGGCGTTGGTGGTGCACACCTTTGATCCCAGCACCCGGGAGGCAGAGGTAGGTGGATCTCTGTAAGTTTGAGGCCAGCCTGGTCTCCAGAATGAGTGTCAGGATAGGCTCAAAGCTACACAGAGAAAGCCTGTCTGTCTCAAAACAAAAACAAAAACAAAAAAACCCTAATGTTTGTATTTTAATGTGCTACCTCTAGGTGGGGATCATGTATGTGTATTCTTATATGTTTACTACTTCAATCAATTTACCATTTTATATGATGTAACAACATTGTAGGATAAGGTAAAACCTGAGAAGGCCAATGTACTGGGAGAAATCAACATATGCATTCATATTCATTTAGCATTGTTTGTTTGGTTTTTTGTTTGTTTGTTTGTTTTTCGAGACAGGGTTTCCCTGTGGCTTTGGAGGCTGTCCTGGAACTAGCTCTTATAGACCAGGCTGGTCTCGAACTCACAGAGATCCGCCTGCTCCTGCCTCCCGAGTGCTGGGATTAAAGGCGTGAGCCACCAACGCCTGGCTTCATTTAGCATTGTTACACACACTGTGTGTGCATAGACACATCTCACTACATTTCACAGATCTTGAATACAGGTAACCACATGAGTGATATTTACTTCATATGTATAAAATCACAGCTAATATACACAAAATTATTTAATATGTTAAATCACAAGACAATGAATATTTGGTATAAAGTATTCATGATTATGTATAAAAGACATTCAATAGAATCTTTCCCTAATTTTTTTTTTCTGCACAATTTTCTCTCTTTTTTCGTAAAGACAGAGTCTTTCTACATAGTCCTGGTTGTCCTGGAACTCTCTATGTAGACCAGTCTGGCCTTGAACTCATAGAGATCCTCCTGCCCCTGCCTCCTAAGTGCTAGAATTAAAAGCTTGTACCACCACATCTGGCTGCAATTCTATTTTCTTTGGAGAGTGTATAACAAATCTGCTAATTCTGACCAGGTTTTAAAGATGAAAGATTGTCCATAAAGTGATTCCTCTTCAGATGTGTCTTCTGTTTAGGAAATATTTTACTATTAGAATAATATTACTTCAATTTTAGTAAGATAACATGCAGCTGATGGTGGTATGAATGAGAAATTTTTCTGGTACCTGAAACATTTGGTCCGGGGAGGTTTATGTGTTGTAACCCTGCTGGAGGATTTATGGCACTGGGGGCAGATTTTGAGATTATATAGCCTCAGCCTACTTCTAGTTTTCTCTCCTTTTTTAGAAATAAATGTATTTATTTCTTTTACATCCCAGCCACAGTTTCTCCTCCCTCCTATCCTCCCAGTACCTCCTCCCCAAACCCCCTCTGTTCCCAGCCACAACCCACTCCTCTTCCTTTTTTTGTTCAGGAAAAGACAGGTCTCCCATGAGTATCAACAAAACATGACATATCAAGTTGTAGTAAGACTAAGCACCTCCCCATGTATTAAGGCTGGGGAAGGCAACCCAGTATGAGGAGTCAGGTACCAAAAGCCAATAAAAAGTCAGAGACAGCCCTAATTCCCACATTTAGGAGTTTCACAAAACGACCAAGCAATACAGCTGGAACATATATGCAGAGTGCCTAACTCAGTCTCATGAAGGTTCCTTGGTTGTCAGTTCAGTCTCTGTGAGACCCTATGAGTCCAAGTTATTTGATTCTGTGAGTTTTCATGTGGTGTCCTTGACCCCTCCTGGCTTTTACAATCCATTATGAAACAGGAATAACAAGCTAATGAAAAGTGGACTATATTCTAAAAATAATAAGAATGGCACAGTTTTACAGACTTGCAAACCTCATTATTTGGCTTAGGAAATCACTAGCTTTTCAATATGCTTTTTAATG
This sequence comes from Cricetulus griseus, assembly GCF_003668045.3. NCBI lineage: Eukaryota > Metazoa > Chordata > Mammalia > Rodentia > Cricetidae > Cricetulus > Cricetulus griseus. Next base: position 62,332,819 of record NC_048604.1, read on the forward strand.
CAATCTATTGTTAGTTCATATATATTGCAGCCTTTCTAAGTATTCATTGTAGAATAATGAGAATGAAAATGGCAAATAATGCTTTAGAACTGTTTCATCTTAGAGATACTTTGGATGATCTTGGGTTCCCTAATGATCTTTCTACAACTGAGTCAACAAGTGGCTTTCTCACATTTATGTCCATAATGTATTTGGAAGTTTATAAACATAAATGTATAGCAAAACTATAAGGGTGTTATTTAAGTTATGGAGTCAATATTTTGCTTCTGTTTTGTAACACCAGGACACAGTAAATAGAAGAATTGTGTGTTTACTCCCAGGTACAGCTATACCTTTTCATTCAACAAGCAGAAGAAGCAATTAAATAAACAGGTGACAAACAAGGCTTACCTCAATACAGATATCTAAACAAAAATAAAACAATACTTATAATTGGCTAGCTAACTCTGAAGTTATTAAGAAAAAGTAGAGAATCTTGAGGTAGCATAAAGACATACAAAAGATAAAAATTTCACTTGTGGGGAGTAAGATTTTGAGTGCTATAATTATGTATAATTATGTGGGCCATGGAGATGACCCAGTCAGTCAAGTGCAGGCCTGGACTACGTAACAAGTTTCTGGACAGCCAGAGATACACAGAGAAAAAAACCTATCTTAAAACAATAAAAACAAAGAGAAAAAAGATAGAGTTGCAGATTGTATTAAAAAAGCAAGACCTGAAGGTGAGTCAGTGGGTAAAATACTGTGCAAGCATGAGAACCCGAGTTCATAACACTAGCATTCATAGAAAAGTTCAGCGTGAAGGCACACACCAGTAACCTCTCAGCTAGATGGAAGCAGAGACACTCAGATATCCAAGGGGCTCATAGACCAGGCGGTCTACCTGAAATGGCAAGCCCCATGTTGGATGAAAGATAGTTTTCTTTAGTTTTATGTCAATTTGACACAAGCTGGAGACTTTTTGGAAGAGGGAACCTCAGTTAAGAAAATCCCCACATGTCATTGGCCTGCGGCAAGGCTCTGGTGCTCCTTTTTTACTTTGTTTTGCTTTTTAAAACAGGGTTTCTTTGTTCAACAGCCCTGAATATCCTGGAACTCACTCTATAGAACAGGCTGGCCTTGAACTCATAGAGATCTGCCTGCCTCTGTCTCCCCAGTGCTGGGATTAGAGGTGTGTGCCACCATATCTGGCTTTGTAAATTTTCTTTATTCATGATTAATGTGGAAGGGCCTAGGTCACTGTTGGTGGTGCCACCCCTGAGTAATCCATGAGGAGGAAGCCAGTAAGCAGCACTCCTCTATGACAGCTGCATCAGCCCCTGCCTCCAGGTTCCTGCAGTGACTTCTTCCCACAATGGACTGTAATCTACAGGGTGAAATAGACCCCTTATTGCCCAAGTTACTGATAGTGATGGTGTTTATCATAGCAATAAAAACCCTAAGACAAAGAGCTTCTGTCATAAAACCATGGTGTAGCACAGCAGAAGAATATACTCAGTGTCAACCTCTGGCCTCCATACATGCACGGACAGCTGAGTATACACACACACATACATATATGCACATGTATACACCAAACACACACATATGCATGTATGACAGACAAAAGACAAAGAAGTTGACAAGTATAAAATTTATCAATTTTCTGTCTCCAAAAACACACATCACCTCATCAAAGAGTATCTTACCAAAAAGGTATTATTTTATGTAAAAGATGGAAGGAGGACTCAAGATGGCATCACTATTCTAATATCTAAGAAAACAGACTCCAAACTGAAACTCATCAGGAGGCAGAAAGAAGATCACCTCTTATTGACTAATGGAAAAGTCTGTCGAAGAGACACAATTCTAACTATGAATGTGATGTGCATGTAGTTTTATAAAATAAATAGTACTAGATATAGAGTCCCATGTTAACTCAACACAGTAATAGTAGGTAATGTTAATACCTCACTCTTAAATATAGGCAGGTCATCCTGACAGAAAATAGAGTATCAGAGTGAAATAACATTGTAGATCAAGGGGATTTCACAGGCATCTGTTGAGAATTCCATCCAAATGTTATGTGCATGTATGAAAATATCATAATGAAATGTTATTAACTTGACATTGACCTCTGGCCTACACATACATGCACATGCATTCATACTTACTTATACACACTCTCACAAACACATGCATGCAGCATACACTTACACACACAAAAGACAACAGTTATTTACTAAGCTTCTCAAGACTTTTAAAAGATCCAAGTTTACACAACAATTCCTGCTCCAATCTAACATGCACTCTGTTATTTTTGTACTTGTGAATACATATTTTAACAGGTAATCTTAATCAGTGATATGCCACGACATCACACAAAGGTGTCTCTTCCCTGGTGCTACTTCCTGTCACTGTGGGTAACATGCTGTTTTTTGGTAAAGGACATCTTTTTCCTCTTGACCCATAGTGGCATTGTGCTTAAAAATCAATTAGACTTCATCTAATTTTAAAGCTGATCATCAAAACACATCATTAAGGAAATTACTAATCAAACTACAAACTAGGAAAAATATTTGCAAAAAACATATAATTGGATCAAGACTGGACTGCACAACGTGTAAATAAGTCCTTAAACTCAATTACAAAAGACCCAAATTAAAATGTGTGAAATATTTGAACAGACACTCCACAAAGGAAGCACACAAATGGCCAATAAGCATTTGAACCCATTTACAAAAAAAATCACCAAAGAAATAAGAAACACAAACCACAGTAACAGATGATTACAATTTGCTAGAAAGGCTAACATTAAATTCAACCACATAAAATGTTAGTGATGAGTTAAAGCAACCCAAACTCTGTTTCTTGGTGGGAGGATAAAGTGGCACAACCACTTTTGGAAATGTTTGGAGAGTTTTCTTACAGAATTAAATAGATGTTTTTTTCTATGACTCTGCAGCTTCCTGGGGTAAATGAATTTGTTTAAACTTATGGAATGTAGCACCCAATATATTTCTATTTCAAATCACAGGCAAAATTTGAAGTCTCGGTTGTGTGACTGATATAATCCCTAGGAAAATGAAATAGAAAACTCTCTTGAATAGGTGAAGTTACATGCAGTCACCTTTAAGAAAGAGTGACAATATGGGTGAGACTGCAATTGCAATTCCTTTAAACCTGTGTGTAAATGTCAGAGACTAAGAAGTCAAACAGATTCAAAGCACAAGAGATCCAGTACAAGGGACATTCTTGATTGTTAATTGGAAGGCCCCAGGTATGAACAGGGATACATGGTAAGTAATATAAGTGTCTTTAGGAGCTGAGAATGGCCTTTGGTTTATAGTAGTTAGAAATCAGGTACCTTATGCCAATAGCTACAAGGAACTAATTCAGCCCATACCATGAACAGACCAGTACATTCTTCCCCAGAATTTCTGAATGAGAATTCACTCTACCTGGTCGCTTGCCTTAAGCCTGTTATTGTTTTGATTTCAGCTAGTTTATGGTGAGCTTTTCACCTATTATTATTTGACAACAGCAACAGAAGTCTAAAATCCCCAAGAGAAAAAAAACCACTAAGTTTTTGTATTATAGTTATGAATGCTGGGTTGTTTGAAGAATAGAATGCTAACTCTTAAAACACACTTTGAAATTCATCAAAACAATTTGAATTGGTGGATGCATATAAGAAAAATACATGCATATTTAATAAAGCTCTTCCAGAGGACCCAGGTTCAAATCCTAGCACCCACATGGCAGCTCAAAGCTGTCTATAACTCCTGTTCCAGGGGATCTGGCACTCACAGAAACATACATGCAGGCAAAACATCAATGTAAATAAAATACAAATGAATAAAATGTCTAATAAAAGATTTGGAGACCTAGGACACAGTGTCCTGGCATTTGACACCACGGCTCCACAGCTAGGGGGAGTGGGTGTCTCCCTTTTGAAAGCAGCAAGGGTGGAATACAGAGTCCTAGCAAACTCTACTAGTGTGAATTCTGTCCATTGTAATTACTGTAAAGTTTCACAATCCTTACAGGTTTGCAGAACACTTATAAGTAGCCTGGTTATCTGCATGATAGTCCTCCTTTGGAAAAGAATATCACAACATCTCCAGTGTACTCCCTAAGGTTCTGGAACCTGGAGCCGTCTTGCGATGTTATCATTGTCTGAGTTTGGCTTCAAAAGCAAGAAGAAACCCTTGAATTTTCCCATCTTTGAATCATCAGAGACATTCCACAGTATTGGCTCAGCAGGCAGGTGCCTTGAAAACCCAGCTCAGGTTAGGACTGGAATCTAAGATAGCTGGGTGCCTTGCACTAGAAGGTATAAGTATTGTCACATGGAGGGAAATGAATGCAGTCACATAATCAAGAGCTAAGGGTATTTGCCCTCCTCCCCCAAAAAAGCAAGGGCATGATCAACCATATGTCAAATCACACCAGCGTGAGGAGTGAAAATATTCTTTCTGCTTCTGCCATTCCCAGGCTCATGCTACCAACAAGGAAGCGACAGAGCACCATGACTCTAGCTGCTGCTAGGCCTTCGGGGACATGAGAGGGTCTTGCATAACTCCATGGCTCTGGACGCCATTCTGTCTCAGGAGCATGCTAGAGATAAAGAGATGGGAATAGGGAAGAAAAAAGATTATCTGTTCTCAGACACACATAGCCAAAAAGGGCTCACAGGACTTTCCTGATGTCATATAGTACCAGCAACAGTGCACTACCATTTGCAGTGGGGAGCAAGTCAAGCTGACAAAGCTACAAGGTAAAGAAAAGTCCCTAAAATATACAAGAGAAAATCAATAATTTAAGGGAATTCCACTAGACCATTCTGGATACCCATTTAAAGAAAGACCCGTATACTCACTCACACTTACTGTAGCAACATGCCTAACAGCTAAGAGTCAGTCTAGGTCCCCAATAGGAGATGAATGAAGAAACAGAATGCAGAGCTCAATTTGTAAACTGTGCAAATATGCACTATTATTTGCCCATAGAGAAGAATGAAAGCCCGCCATTTGCAACAACACACATGGCAGTGGAAAAACATCAAGTGTAAAAACAAGGCAGACAAAGTAAGGTAAGTATTGCATGTTGTTTCTCATATTCTGAAGGCTGAAAACTCAACTTGAAATTAAGGTAGTGATTTTAGAGACTGAGATGGGGTACATAGAAGAAGGTTAAAAAAAAAAAAAACAGAAGTTACCTCACTCAGGATGGTTTCTTCTAGTTCCATCCATTTGCCTGCGAATTTCAAGATTCCGTTACTTTTTTCTGCTGAGTAGTACTCCACTCATATACGTAGAGCAAAGGATTACCAGCCTACAATCCTCTTCACCAAAGAAACTAGGAAACAAGAAGGACTCTAAGGATAAATGCATGGACCCCAGAATATGGGAAGGGGCAGGATCTCATTAGCTAATTGGGAGCATGAGACTAGGGGACAGGGAGCTGGCAGAATGAGAGGGTGAGAAGAGGAGGGGAGAGGAAGAAATGGAGGACCAGAAATGTTGAGTTGGGGGAAGAATAGGGGAGAGCAGGATGAGAGATACCATAGCAGAGGGAGCTATTATAGGTCTGAAGAGAAATCTGGCACTAGGGAGATTTCCAGAGATCTACACGGATGACAAGAACTGACAATGGTGGAAAGGATAACCTAAACGCCCTTCCCTTATAATGAGACTGATGACTACTTTTTATCCTAGAGCCCTCATCCAGTGGCTGATGGAAGCAGAGGCAGACATCCACAGATATACACTGAACTGAACTCTGGAACCTAGTTGCAGAGAGGGGGGAATGAACATCAAAGAGGTCGGTACCAGCCTGGTGAAACCCACAGAATCAGCTGGCCTGAACAAGGGGGAGCACATGGACCCCAGACTGCTGTCTGGGAGGCCAGCACAGGACTGAATCAGACCCCTGAACACGGATATCAATGAGGAGGTCTCCGCACTCTAGGGGGCCCCTGGTAGTGGATTAATATTTTTCCCTAGTGTAAGAAGGGACTTTGAGAGCCCATCCCACGTGAAGGGATGCACTTTTGGCCTGGACACATGGGGCAGGGCCTAGGCCTGGCCCAGGATGATATGGTGGACTTTGAGGAGCCCCATGGAGGGCCCTACCCTGCCTGGGGAGTGGAGGGTGGATGGGGTGGGGGCAGATGGGGGGTTGGGGGGAGGGCTAGGGGGAGGGAAGGAGAAGGGATTGACATTTGAAGCAAGCTTGTTCCTAATTTGAACTAAAAAATTAATTACAAAAAATAATAAAATTACAAAAAACAGAAGTTAGATTTGAAAAGTTCATGCTTCATGTGTAAATAGAAATAACACACTGAATCCAACTACAATGTACAATTAGTATATGCTAATAGAGTTTTGGAAATAATTATGCATGGCCTGGAGTTTTACCTTCCTTTCAGTTTATCATGTTAGCCGCCATTATTTTATTAATCCTCATAGAAGACGAGAAACAGAAGATGTTGTTATTCATGGCATGCGGACAACATGAGATTCCGGGTTGTATTTGTTCCCCTACCTGCCACCTTTGCTCCCGTTATGAACTGAAAAATGTGTGACCAAACTCTCAGCATGACATTAATGTAAGGAGATGGGGTCTTGGAGAGGTAAATTTCCTTGCCTTTGAGTTGTCATGATGAAAATGAGTAACCTTATAAGAAGGGACAGAACACAATTTGCCTTGCTTTCAAGCCTGCCTCCCTTCTCTCCTTAGGAAGATATGAGATGTGAGGGCATGGGACAATGGCTATCTGTAAACCAGGAAGAAAGCCTTCATCAAACTTTTTTTTTTTTTTTCTGGTATTTAGACCTTGGACCTTCCGGAAGGCAGAACTACTAGAAACAAATGTTTGAGTTTGTTAATTCTATGGTATTCTGTTGTAGCAATCCAAACCAGTGTATGACTGAAACACATTCCAGTTCCCATGAAGGCATTACAGACAGACTGATGTCCAGGTAGATACTGTGCACGCTTAGAGTTTTCATTAGAGCGGAGGGATCCTGAGCACATGTGAAAGTACCAGGATATACATGTGGAGACCAGAGCTTAACTTAAGGGAATTGGTTCTCTCCTTCCATTGTGTGGGTGGTGGGGATCAAACTCAGGCAGTCAGGCTTGGAGGTAAGTGCCCTTACCCACTGAGACATCCTGCCAGCCCAACACCAGTCTTTCAAAAGAACTGTGGGCAAGACTGTCCAACATTGTCCTTAAAGAAGATACTAGCTTCATTATGGTCAATTCAAATATGTTCCTTCTATCCCTCAAGGTGGCCTTGTATCTTCCAAAGCTGTTTGCTATATAAACACCCTTTAAAAGATTGTCCATAACAAAAGTTTTCTTTGTTTCTGTTTGAACAACATCCAAAATGCAAGAAGCACATGCGGGAATTGGGACAAATCTTCCCCTGCAGTCTTGATGCTTGTTGCCTTTTCTCTGTCCCAGCAATTTTACATGTTCTCCGAGAATCCATGAAGCTAATCTGGAACACTTACTAACCTCATGCAATATCGTTATGGCTCTTGAAACTAACTTGTCATGTGTTTGGCTTTCCGGACTGTTTCTAGACTGTAAAAAGTGCACTGTTTAAACTCTGAGATACCATCTCACGCCTGTCAGAATGGCTAAAATAAAAAACACCAATGACAATCTATGCTGGAGAGGATGTGGAGAAAAAGGAACACTCCTCCATTGCTGGTGGGAGTGCGATCTTGTAAGACCACTCTGGAAATCAGTATGGCGGTTGCTCAGAAAAATGGGAATCAGTGTACCTCAAGATCCAGCCATTCCTCTCTTGGGTATATACCCAAATAGGGCATGTACTTACAACAAGGACATATGTTCAACCATGTTCATAGCAGCATTGTTTGTAATAGCCAGAACCTGGAAACAACCTAGATGCCCCTCTATTGAAGAATGGATTGAGAAAATGTGGTACATTTATACAATGGAGTACTACTCAGCAGAAAAAAGCAATGGAATCTTGAAATTCGCAGGCAAATGGATGGAACTAGAGGAAACCATCCTGAGTGAGGTAACCCAGTCACAAAAAGACAAGCAAGGTATGTACTCACTGATATATGAATTTTAGACATAGAACAAAAGACTACCAGTATATAATGCTCTTCACCAAAGAAACTAGGAAACATGAAGGACTCTAAGGGTTAAATGGTCCCCAGGAATGGAAATGGCATGAACTCCCGAACTAATTGGGGGCATGAGGGTGGGGGGGGAAGGAGCTGCTACAATAAGAGCAAGAGAAGAGGAGAAGAGGAGAGGAAATGGAGGGGCAGAAACATTGAGTTGGGGGAAGAATAGAGGAAAGAGAGCAAGATGAGAGAAACGATATCAGAGGGAGCCACTGTAGGCCCGAGAAGGGATCAGGAACCAGGGAGATCTCCAGAGACCTACAAGGATGACACGATCTGACAATCCAGGCAATGGTGGAGAGGATAACCTAAAAACCCTCCCCCTAAAATGAGATTGATGACTTCTCTTTATGCCATCCTAGAGCCCTCACCCAGTGGCTGATGGAAACAGAGACAGACATCCACAGATATACAATGAGCCGAAATCGGGAATTTAGTTGAAGAGAGGGAGGAATGAAGAACGAAGGGGTCTGTACTAGGATGGAGAAACCCACAGGAACTGTTGGCCTGAACAAGGGAGAGCACATCGACCCCAGATGCTGTCCAGGAGGCCTGTACAAGACTGATCCAGACCCCAGAACATAGATGTCAATAAGGAGGCCTCTGCACTCCAGGGAGCCTCTGGTAGTGGATTAGTATTTTTCCCTGGTGCAAGAAGGGACTTTGAGAGCCCATCCCATATGAAGGGTTACACTCTGGCCCTGGACACATGGGGAAGGGCCCAGGATCAGCATAGGAAGACTTGGTGGACTTTGCTGAGCTCCCGTTGAGGGCCCTACCCTGCCTGGGGAGTAGTGGGTGGATGGGGTTGGGGGGATGGGCTGGGGGTGGGGGAGAAAGTTTGGGGGTGAGGGGAGGGAGAGGGAGAAGGGACTTGAAATAAGCTTGTTCCCTAACTAGAACTAATAAAATAAAATAAAATTAAAAAAAAAAAAGAATACAAAACTAGAAAAAAAAAAGTGCACTGTTTATAGCCACAGCTACTGAAAACTACAGGGACAGTTAAAGTATTTAGTGGAACATCCATTGTCCTATCACCAATAATCTATTATTATTAAGTATTTTAATTGCCTCTTCAAAGATATTTTGTACTCTACTTCACTTGCCCATATGTCTCAGAAAGACAATATGTGCCTGTGAATGCAGTTCACACAGAAACTAGAAAAGGGTGTTGAATCTCCTGAAGCTAAAGTTAAAATAGTTGTGAGTCACCCAATGGAGGTGCTTGCAGTCAAACTGCAGTTCTCTGCAAGAAAAAGCAAATGCTCTAAGTCACTGAACTATCTCTCCAGCCCCATCTTCTCTACTTCTTAAATAATAGTCAAGCAAAAGGCATAGAATCTACACTGTAGATCATTTTTTTTTTTTTTGGTTTTTTGAGACAGTGTTTCTCTATATTCCTTTGGAGCCTGTCATGGCACTTACTCTGTAGACCAGGCTGGCCTCGAACTCACACAGATCCACCTGCCTCTGCCTCCAAAGTTCTGGGATTAAAGTGTGCACCACCAACACCCAGCTTGATCATGCTACTTTTTAAGTGATCTATCTATCTATCTATCTATCTATCTATCTATCTATCTATCTATCTATCTATCTGTCATATAGGTTTTCTGCCACACTGATTTCCATAGTGGCTGTACAAGTTTCCACTCCCACTAGCAATGGATGATATTCAACATTCTCACCAGCATGTGCTGTTATTTGTTTTATTTATCTTAGCCATTATGGCAGGTGTTAGAGGAAATGTCAAAGTAGCTTTCATTTGCAGTATCCTGATGATTAAGGATGTTGGACCTTTTAAGTGTTTCTTAGCTATTTGAGTTTCTTCTTTTGAGAATTCTCTAATTCTCTGTTTATATCTGTACCCCATTTTTATTTGGGTTGTTTGTTTTCTTTATTTTCTTTTCTTTTTTTTTTTTTTTGGTTTTTCCAGACAGGGTTTCTCTGTGTAGCTATCCTGGCACTCGCTCTGGAGACCAGGCTGGCCTCGAACTCACAGAGATCCACCTGCCTCTGCCTCCCAAATGCTGGGATTAAAGGCGTGTGCCACCAACGTCCGGCTGTTTGTTTACTTAATATCTAGTTTTTCTAGTTCTTTATAAATTTTGGATATTAGACCTCTATCAGATGTGTGGTTAGTAAAATGCTTTTCCCATTATGTAGGCTGCTCCTTTGTCTAAATGATACAGGCATAGAGTAAGAGGGGGGGAGATCTGTGTGGTACCTTGGAGATGGGTGGGGCAGGAAGGAAGGGGAGGCCTCAACAGGTGTTCTGCTACAGAGCTGGAGAAGAGACTGGAGGATCAGACTTGCAGAAACAGAGTGAGAGGTGAAGGTATGCAGTTAGCTTATCTGTTTCCCTGGCAGGAGTGGCCTGCAGCTTCCCAAGGAATGGTGCTGGAGCTGGGGCCTGGGGTAATGCAATGAGTGGGGGAAGGGAAGTTAGGAGGGAAAGATCCATGTTAGCCACTGAGATGGGGGTGGGAGGAAAAGGAGGCTGCAGCAGGTTTTCTGCTACAGAGCTGAAAATGAGCCTGGGGATTGTTTTTGTGAAATGAAGGGAGAGGTGAAAATCTTCAGTTAATCTACCTGCTTCCCAGGCTGGAGTGGACTGCAGGTTTCCAGGGAATCAAACTTTTTTTTGTCTTTTAGATCTTTTTTTCAAAGAAAGTTTCTGTCACACTTATCAATGTTCCTCTGTATCTGAAATATTTTCTCCCTGAACATTGTGAAAGATTTCTTTTTAATTGTTGGTTTAAACAACTTGATTCTGATATTCATATTGGTACTGTTTCTCATGTTTCTTAGGTCTGTGATTTGTTCAAATTTTGGGGCTTGTGACTTATAGCTTCCACCAAATTGGAGCAAATTTAAGCCATTCTTTCTTCAAATATTTTTCTACTTTATTTTCAGGTTTTCCTGAACTGTAGGTATATTTGGTCACATGAGGATTTCCCAGTGCTAAGTAGTTTTCACATGTCTTATTCTCAAATATGGATTCACACAAAGTTGCAAAGTTAATAGTGCTTGCCAGTAGCTTTATTTTAGGTAACTATAGTACAAGCTCAAAACAAATAGTTAAAATCATACCATGGGCACACATAATTACATCATCTCACATAGATATGTGGAATCACCAGTGAAGTCAAGATGCAGACCTATTCCATTACCTGATAGGTCCACTTTGTAATATATCCTTATAGTCACAACTTATAAAATTGTTATAGATTATTATTGTTAATACTACTATTATTATTATTATTATTAGTAGTAGTAGTATGGTAAATAGGCATTGCTATTAGCCATGAATAATCACTGGGTTTTGTTCTCTTCAAGAGGTTCTTTCTGTGGATGAAAGTGCTTTCCTCATCTGCATGTAGAGGGATACAGTAGATCTTTTAAGTTCTTTATCTATCCTGTTCTCTCTTTTCCAGTGCTCTTCCCTGTGAGTTTTATGGAATCTCACACTTCAAATGTACACTGGACTTGAAATTCCTCAATGCAGAAAGCCAAAGCAGTTGTTGGGCTCACTGCAGTTCTTTTCAGTGTCCCTTCAAAATTGTTTTTCTCTCTTGCCTAATGCCAAAGCACCATGGAAAACTTGTATCTTATCTTCCCATCATTTGTACTGGGAAAGTAAATATGATCGCTATTATTTCACACTGGCCACTATTCAAGCTATATAAACACAGTGGGTTCAGACTTGTTGTTCTCTTCAGGTATTAAGTTGGGCCAAAGATTCTTTATATCATTCTGTCCTAATTTTGGTTTTAGTCTTGTCTGGCTTCATTTCATGATGAGTTTTTAAATATATTTTTATTAACTTTATATGTATGAGGTTTTTGCCTGCATGTATATAAGTGCACCGTATGTATGCCTGGTGCCAGAGGAGGCCAGAAGAGAGTGCTGCATCCCCTAAAACAGAGTTAAGGATGGCTGTGAACCATTACCTGGGTGCTTAGGAACTGAATCCAGGTGGGCTGAAAGAGCAGCAAGTACTCTTAATTTCAGAGCCATCTCTGTAGCCCCATGTGGTGAAGTTTTACAATTATATTCTACTTTTTATTCTTACTTATTCAACCCTTTTTGTGTAGGTGGCTGTTCATCATGAGAATTTTTGACCACTGAGACAAAACATTAAACCAATTATTTCAATAATATTCAATACTGGCATACAAAAATTTCACCTGCCAACTTTCCTATGTATTTTGAAATGAGAGTTTTTGATAGTGAGAATCTAAGCAGTAACTTTTGAAATTCTCAGTGAATTGCTTATTATGAAATGGTGTGTGTGGGGAGGGGTGGGGGTTGTACTGCAGGTGCTCCTATGTGTGTCAGTGTCAGTGCGTGTGGAGGTTAGAGGTCAACCTCAGGTGCTGTTCTCCATGGGGTTTTTTGAGTTAGGGTCCCTCACTTGTCCTAGACGTGGCAGACCAGGCTAAACTGGACAGTCAGTGAGCCCCAAGGATACTCCTGATTCCATCTTCTTGTCCCTGGGTTTCAGGTCTGCTCTATTACACTTGGCTGTTTTAACGTGGGTGAAACTCAGATCCTGATGCTTGCACAGGAAGTTTGTGCTATCTGAGCTATTGCCCCAGTCCCATGAAACTTCTCTTCCGAAACAATTAATGATTCCCATACAGCTGCAAGTGAATGTGTAGAGAAGTTCCATGTCTTCTTAAATCAAGACTCTGTAGAGCCATGCTATAATATCAAAACCAATAAATTGATATAGGCACTCTAACCTCACTACTTATCATACTTAGCAAATGTGCATGTATGCATATGTATACGTCTACCAAATTTTGTCGTGTTAACTTTCAGTAACCGCCACAAGGAAGATATGACTTTCATTTTTTCATTAGTATAGTTTCCTACTTTCATCTTTAGCAATTTTGTTTTATTTAAACTTTTAAATTTTTTGAGACTTTCATTTGTTCATCCTCTCCCCACTCCAAATCCTCCTATGTTCTTCTGTTCCCTCTCAAATTCATGACATCTTCTTCTTTATTGGTGCATACGTGTAAAATGCAACATGATGAGTCCATTTAGTGGTGCTCATATGTATATGTTTTTAGGACTGGTCAACTGTCATTGGATAATCAATTAGGAAGTTCATCCCCAAGGAAGACTAATTATCTCTCTCTTAGCAATCATTAATTGACTATAGCTTTTTATCTAAGAATGAGGCCTTGTGAGACTTCCCCTATCCACAGTGCTATGTCAACTGTCATTACTATTCTGGTCTTATACAGGTGACCATGCTGTTGAGATTTCATGGCTGTAGCTTCCCTGTCACATATAGAGGTTATTATCTCAAGGCAGATTCCCTAGTCCTCTGGTTCTTGCAATCTTTCTACCCCCAATATTCCCTGAGCCTTAGGTGTAGATTCTGCTGTACATTTATCAGATGATGATGGGCACTCATGGTCATCTATTCTCGGCATTTAGAACCACTTGTGCATTTCTATAATAGTCTATGTTTGAGGAACAAAGAAGTGCCAGACATGCATGTGGAGCACATACAGACATACAGGCAAAGTGTTCATATAATAAAACACATATAAACTTATCCTTGCTACATTAATGATTCTTGAGGCTAATGTAGGCTATATGAGATCCAGTTTTTAAAATTCCAAAAAAAACCCAGATAACATTTCAACAACTCTGAAAGATCATATCACAAATATTTTTTTCTTTGTGTAGTTCAAAACCATTGAAAAAATAAAGATATTTAAAATGATCCTTCTGCAACAATTTTTCCAGTCACCAAACTTACCATCATAAATCTAGTTTCTACCTGCTATCAGTTTTAGGTGATAGAAAGAGTCTTGGTGTCTGGTAGTCTTTTTTTTTTTTTTTTGGGTTTTTCGAGACAGGGTTCCTCTGTGGCTTTGGAGACTGTCCTGGAACTAGCTCTTGTAGACCAGGCTGGGCTCGAACTCACAGAGATCTGCCTGCCTCTGCCTCCCGAGTGCTGGGATTAAAGGCGTGCGCCACCAATGCCCAGCATGGTGTCTGGTAGTCTTAAAGTTATTTTTGTGCATTTATCAAACTTAGCTTTTCAGCAAACATATTTTCTCTGTATCTTTGTGAAAAAAAAGACATTCTCTGCATACAGTCTATATAATCTGTTGAACTTTCGGGTTCTGTTTTCTGAATGAAATATTTGAATGAAACAGTGATGACAGAAGAAAATAATAGTTAAGTAATAGTTACTGCCGGGTGTTGGTGGCACACGCCTTTAATCCCAGCACTCAGGAGGATCTCTGTGAGTTCAAGGCCAGCTTGGTCTACAGAGCGAGTGCCAGGATAGGCTCCAGAGCTACACAGAGAAACCCTGTCTCGAAAAACCAAAAAAAGTAATAGTTACCATTTGCATATTGTGTCTAGCAATTGGCATATTTTATTCACAATTTTTAAAGCAAATTATAAAGCTCTCAGAAATGGTATCTTCTGAGAATGATAAATTCCCTCACAATACTGAGATAACCCCAAAACTAGTCCTTATGCAGTTTACAGTAATGACATTCACTCAAATATGACAGTATAAGTGTATTCCTTATGCTTCATTGTCTTATTTTCCATATGAAGACAAGCATTCATTAAAGTATTACAGTCTTACATTTCTGCATAGATTGAAAATATTCATGCCAGTAACAAAGAGTTCAGCAAACCATTGCAATGATGCTTTGTGTGAGATGACAAGAGCACATAGCTTATTATTTCATTTTGTTTATGGATATGAAATTTCTGATTTTAATAAGGAAAGCATTTTGAATAATTAGCTGATTTTCTACAAATACAAAATGTAGTTCAAATGTTAAAAACTCATTTACTATTTCCACCCATATTATTACCTTATTGTAAAATACAGATAGTTACTAACAAACAAAATTCAGGGAATTAATATTGTGGTTCTTAATGATCATATTTTTCAAAATTTTATCCATCAAGTAAAAAAGTATTTGCACAGGGAAATTATTACTTGAGGTAAATTGTTCCTTGACATTTTATTGAAAAGTTTATTGTTTTAAAGTGTTTCTTTGCCTTATTATTAAACACATAACATTTTTGAAAGAGCAAATCATTCCAAGATGAATTTGGAAAAATCACATGTAATATTAACTAAATGAATGCAAGAAAATTTGTCATTAGTGAGATTTGATGTTAAATTATTTTTACTGAAGGGAATGTTATTGTACCCAGCTAGCATTTATGAATACGTAATTTGAACTCTAATTTAGTTTTGCCAGTTAAAATGCTGCATATTTTAAGTTCAGTCCAGCGTTTTCTCCTCCTTACATTTGTCTGTTGAATAACTTGGACTAATTTACTCATACATTTTCTCAGTCAAATGAAGTTCGTCTTTTTAAAATGACATTATTTATATGTCCTACAATTTACAGCTGAATCTAAGATTCCATTCACCTTATACTAGTTCTTGTTTGCAAAACTATAGGTAGAATTGCATTCCTTAAAAAATATTTTTTTTAGGTGATGGTGGTGCATGCCTTTCATCTCAGCACTAGGAGGCAGAGGCAGGTAGGAGGCAGAGGCTCTGTGAGTTCAAGGTCAGCCTGGGCCACAGAGCAAATTCCAAGACAGAGAAGCCCTGTCTCAAAAATATAAAAATCAAAAAGACAGAATTATTATTATTTTAATTACATGTAGGTACTCGTATCTGCATGTGGGTATCAGCACACGAATGCATCTGGATTCCTGGAATTACAGAGTCCAGGAGCTGGAGCTACAGTGGGTTGTGTCTATGTAAAGGTTCAGAACTGAGTTCAGGACCTCTGCAAAAGCTAGTGTACTTAACTACTGAACAATGCAGCTCTAGAATTGTATTCTTTAACTAGGATGCATGATTTTGCTTCTCTTTTTGTGATGCTTGCAATTTTGGAGGCTTGATATAAGAGTCATTAATTCATTGAAGCTACAAAGTGAAACATTTTAAAAGACTTGTTTTCTTTTTATGTGTTTAAGTGTTTGCCTGCATGTATATATGTGTATACTACCTTCATGCCTGGTGCCTACAGAGGCCAGAGATGGCATGAGATTCCCCCTGGAACTGGTATTCCAGGCAGTTGTGAGCCGCCGTGTGGGTGCTGGGAACTGAACTCAGATCCTCTGCAAGAACAGTAAATGCTCTTAACCACTGATCTCTCCATTCCCACAAAATGAAATACTCCACTTCTACAATTTCTTCTTTTATTATGTGGAAACCTTTTTAATGTCTTGTAGCTTTCTTCCTCAAGGTCACTATACCATGGGTTTTGTCCTAGCACTCAAAAGCTGACTGAATTACAGGAAAAATGCTCTATTTCGTTTGCTTACTGGATTTCAAGGTAAATGAATCCAAATCATCAGATGAAGTTGAAATTAATTTTTAGGGTTTTAGGTGCAATCATGAATTTCAAGCAGTCAGTCCTGAAATAGTATACACACAAGTAACACTAAATGAACTGAACAGGTCGTATTTATATATTTGTGAGCACATACATACATACATGTGACAACTATAAAAAAACCTCACTTGTATATATTTTATTAGAAATAACTATTTTGGTAAACTGTATGGATTCTCTTGGGGAACCATTAACAAATGTCTAACAAATGTCATAAGGCTCTAACAACAGATCAAAGATTTAATTCCACCCATGTGTAGTTTAGTGAAGCAGAGATTACATGAAGGGGTATAAGGAGGCACTACTAAACAGGAGCAGGGATAATACAAAAGCAGCTGCATCATCAACAAAAAGCCTACCCCAGTACAGTGATGAGTCTTGAAAGCTGCATCCCCACCAATACTGCACATTTTGCAGGCTCCTTAACAAAACAGGATTTCTTTCCCCTCTGAAATTGTTGCTGCCTCTTTCTCCCTGGCAACCAGCTTGTGAAGGTTGTAAATATCAGGGTCCTCCTGACACTTGAACATTTTGTTTACTTTCTGAATCTTAAAAGTTTCTTTTTTTTAAAAAAAACTTTTATTAAAGAGGCTTTTCCCAGAGAGGAATAGTCCAATTATGGGATGAAATGGCTATGCAATGTAGCTATACAAAATAATGGCTTTAATGCTAGCATTCAGGAGGCAGAAGTAGATGGATCTTGGTGAATTTGAGGCCATCTTGGTCTACAAACAAAGCTCCAGGAAAGCCAGGGCCACATACTGAATCAGCATCTCAAAGCATGTGTTTATTATGACATTCTCATACATGTATGTAATTGCACTTTGCTCATATTTGTCACGATCACCCTCCATTGTCTCCATCTCACTCTTGCTGATCTTTCCCCTACATGGTCCCTTCTATGTTCATGTCTTTGTATAAATAAATGTGCATATGAATATGTATATAATATATTGTATCTTATATATCAGTGGCTAGAGATATGGCTCAGTTGGTATGTCTTGCAATAGCAGGGGATTAGTGCCTGAGTTTGATCCTGAGAATGCATTTAAATACACCCCTGTCACATACAAAGGTGAATATGAAAAATACAGAGACAAAAATCATTGCTGAATATAATTTAAGTGACAGATATTTTGAATATTTCTTACCCTAGAAACAAACAGAAATATTTGAAATGAAATCTACTGCTGGGCGTTGGTGGCACACACCTTTAATCCCAGCACTTGGGAGACAGAGGCAGGCAGATCTCTGGTAGTTCAAGGGCAGCTTGGTCTACAGAGTAAGTGCCAGGATAGGCTCCAAAGCTACACAGAGAAACCCTGTCTCGGGAAAAAAGAAAAAGAAAAGAAAAAAAAGAAATCTACGAATGGGGATACTCTCTTAGATACTAAAAACCTCAACCAGCCCTGATTATAACACAGTAGGTAGAAAGTCACAGAGGATGTATTTCATCAAAACCATTGCATGCTAAAGGGTTCAGGTAGCTGCCGAGAAAGTTATATATGAAAGCATCTCATCTGTTCAGAACGATTTGCTGTATTTTACAGTAGAGGATTCTAGCACACCCACGTAAATATGACATTGGCTAGGCTCACTTTGTAAGGATCATTGCTGATCTAATCAGAGGAGTATGACTCTGAATAAAAAGTTTTGCAAGATGCAGAAGGCAGCATGAGTTACATAGATTCAACAAACTACTCAGGATAATTTTGAACAAGTGACAAGTTAGGCTATGTATGCTGAGGGCCCTACACACTTTGAAGCTGTCATGCAGAATGGCTTATTAACCAGTGAGGTCGCATATATCCTGCTCCTAGAATTAATTCTCTTCTGTGTCATGGAGTTTTAAAACTTTGAGAAGTATATTTACTAATCTTAGTCATCAGGAATGTCATTATGCTAAACCATAAAAGCCAAGTGTTTTACTGCTGCTGCTGAACAGACTCAAGTAAGGTTTAAAACGGAGGGGGAGTGAGACTGAGAATGGAAGTCTATGAACTTTGTGTAGTTTATTTTGATGAGATTTCATCCAGCTCCTCGTGGGGTCCCTCATATTGAAGTTAGATTTGCTATTGGGACTTACAAGATTATACATGTTTCTGTCAAAGATCAGGCTCTGAGATGTGAGCAGCAGAACCTACTGCAGTCTTCTAGAATGGTTAAGCAAATACATTGAGAATACACTGAGAAAAGTGGCAAAAGTAGGATGGAGTTGAAACAGTTAAAGTGCTAAGAAGGCTCACTCATGATGCAGAAGAGTTCAGGGACAACTGCCTGTCTAAGCATGCAGCAAATCCAAAAGAACGTTTCTGTCTTGAAGAGCTAGTTAATCAGAAGAAACCTCAGGCAGATAGCATCCTCCCTTCAGGAGTCATCAACGAAACTTCTGAAATTGGCTTCTATCACCACATGGCCCTGAACCTATATGATCTCATTTTATGGAACCTATGTGAGAAGGCTATGGAGTTTCTGGTAGTGGGAATCAAGGAAGATAATAAAGCCCCTAAAGAGAGCTCCTAACTCCCACAAAGCATATATTTCTAGTTATAATATGGTGTGTAACTGTCTCCTACATTCTTGATGATGGTGCTTTATAATACACTTTAATACAAAATAAATGAATAGAACAAAAATTCTGTTATAGCTATATTCCTTGAGCAGTGATTGAAGTTTACATTCTTTTTATTTAATGCTGTCTTTGTTCTCCTATAACTGAATATATTATCCGGTATATTCAATGCTCACCACCTGTTTTTACATCTGACCTTACATTTTTGCATGCCTTAAATATATGATTTTCCTTCTTTTATTCTGGCTTGAAGTGTTTCTGTTAAAAAAGATAATGGTCACTGAATTTTCTTCCTAAGCCATTTGCCGTATTTGTCCAGATCACTTTATATCATATCTCAGTATATTTCCCAGGCTGTTCTCAAACTCTCAAGTTCAAGGCATGGTTCCACCCTTGTCTCTGGAGCAGTTGGTATTCCAGATATGCACCAGTGTATCAGGCTTAGGTCAGGGGTTCTAAATCTTAGCAATATTGATATTGTTTTTGGCTGAATAACATTTTTGTATGTGGGTTTCTGTTCTGTGCTTTATAAAAATCTTTAATAAAATTTATAGTCTGTGCAAGCTATTTTGTGATTGCCAGAGATGTCTCTAGACAACGACACATGTTCCTTTGGGGAAAAATTAATCTGTGTGGTCTGGGGGATGGAGACATGGAGAGATGGCTAAGCAGTTAAGGGAGCTTCTTGCTCTTGAAGAGGATGTGAGTTTGGTTCCCAGAGCTTATCCTGGTTGCTCACAACCTCCTGCAACTCCAGCTCCTGAGGATCCCATATGACATCCTCTTCAAGCCTCCAGGGAAGCCTGCACTTACATGCTGCGCATGCATATGAACACTCTCTCTCTCTCTCTCTCTCTCTCTCTCTCTCTCTCTCTCTCTCTCACACACACACACACACACACACACACACACACACACAGTGAGAGAGAGAATCTTAAAGAGAGAATCATCTAGATGCCTATAGAGTATTATCCATTTTTGTTTATTTTTTATTTAAATTAGAAACAAGCTTCTTTTACATGTCAATCCCAGTTCCCTCTCCCTCCCCTCCTCCCCTGCTCCCCACCAACCCCCATCCCAACCCCTTTTTGCTCCCCAGGGAGGATGAGGCCTTCCATGGGGATCTTCAAAGTCTGTCATATCATTTGGAGCAGGGTCTAGGCCCTCCCCTATGTGTCTAGGCTGAGAGAGTGGCTATGTGGAGTGGGCTCCCAAAGTCCATTTGTGTACTAGGGATAAATAATGATCCACTACCAGTGGTCTCATAGATTGCTAAGACCTCCAAACTGACCTCCTCGTTCAGGGTGTCTGGAACAGTCCCATGCTGGTTTCCCACCTATCAGTCTGGGGTCCATGAGCTCCCCCTTGTTCAGGTCATCTGTTTCTGTGGGTTTCTCCAGCCTGGTCATGACGCTAAACACTGAGCTGAACTCTGGAATCCAGTTTCAAAGAGGGAGGAGTGATATTATCTATTTTTTTAACAGCTCAATAAATCTACAAGAATATGCCATGGTATTTCTCAGTCTTTGTTGATACTTTCAGCTATGTAATAATCCTTAATAGTAAATGTATTATGCTTTTTCATTTCTGTTACATTTTCTTGAATCATAGATTTTAAGATTGGTTCTTTTCTGTTGTTTAGCATCTTAATCTCTTAATTCCTGGTTTCCTAGTATCTGAATGTTAGTTCCTCTTCGATATGCTTTAGCCTTTATTACATTAAAATACTTATCCAATTTCACTTGCTTTCTTCTTTAAGGTTTTTTTGCATCTTATCTCCTATATCTCATCTTTCAAAGCATAATCTATTATTTTTACTCAATACCCTATTTCATCTAGTTTGTATATTCTGAAAACAATTTTTTCTTTAATGTTTAATTTTGTTCCCAGATTTGGTCACTTAAAGTATCAGAGTTTTCTATTTCTGATTTACAGTAAGTTGTTTTCTGTATCTTATTACCCTCTCAGTGCCATTTTGCTTGCTAAATGTATCACTATAGTTTTGACTTGTTCTATCACTCTAAATTTTGAATTCTAAAAAAATGCTACTTGGTTACTTTTTCCTTCTTTTTGAATGGGTTCATTTTATGAATAATTTATATTTTTATTTATGTCTTATCATTCAATATATTTTGATCATATCCTTTCTTCTCCCCCAACTCTCCCATTTCCTCCCCACCTCTCTACTTTTGCAGTGATTTTATGTAAAAGTTGAGGATGGTGTTTTTGTGAAATTTGTTTTTTTCTGAACATTTATGGCATATGTGTTTCACAATATATTTTCTAATTTCCTAGTTCTCATCTCCTGTTCGGGGAGTTTGTTTTTGTAATGTTAAAATTATTTTAGCTTACTTTTTGGGATTTTGTGACTGTTTCCTCTTTAGTCACTTTATTTTATTTGGTTTTTGTTTTTATTTTTTTCTTTTTGAGACAGGGTTTCTCTGTGTAGCCCTGGCTGTCCTGAAACTTGCTCTGTAGACCAGGCTGCCTTCAAACTCACTGAGATCTGCTTGCCTCAGTGTCCCAAGTGCCGAGATTAAAGGTGTATGACACCACTGTCTGGCCTTAGTCACTTTTATGTTTGTTTGTTGTTTTTCAACAAAGGGATTCCCTATGTAGCCCTGATGCCCTGAAACTCACTATGTAGGCCAGGCTGGCCTCAAACTCACAGAAATCCACCTGCCTCTGTGTCTTGAGTGCTAGGACTAAAGGCGTGTGACACCACCACTCTGTTCCTTAGTCACTTTTATCTGGGATTTATCTTTCTTTTATTTTGTTCAGTTATAATTTGGTTCCATTCCTACCAATATTTCTTTGATATGGAGGCCTATGGCAGAAGGAATTCCTAGTTATCCAGTGTCAAGATTTCACAGGAGCTTAACTACTCTACTAATTTAGACATCCCCAAAGACGTTAGCATTCACTTGCTGTTGAATTGGGAAATCATGCCTTTCAGCAGTTGTTCTGTTTGGCTCCTCATGCTTTCACATAAACACCACATTTTCCTGTTTCACATCTTCCAGATGTTCTAATGTTTATTTCTGCTTTCTCACAAACCAAAAGTGATTCCATTCAAGCCTTAAAAGTGTTGCTGTGTTATCCTCTACTACTGGAATTTTAGTGTTCTTACAATTATCTTGCCACCTATTTCACTTGTAGGTATTACCTATGGGTTGGAGCTTTTTTCTTGACTTATCTTAAACAGATTAAACAGTGCCACTTCACTTTTTCCAGTATCTTCTCATGGGGCTGATTTTGTGATATACGTTATTTTTGCATTAAATTATCGTGACAGCTGGGCAGTGGTGGCACACGCCTTTAACCCCAGCACTCAGGAGGCACGAGACAGGCGGATCTTGGCGAGTTCGAGGCCAGCTTGGTCTAAAGAGTGAGTTCCAGGACAGCCAGGACTGTTTCTCACAGAAACCCTGCTTGAAAAACCAACAAATAATTACCATGACACTTTCTTCATTATTACACTTTAAATTGTCCGCCCCCCCCCCCGTTTGTCTTCTCAAATGGAACTGCCAGTCTCCTACTTAATAGGATGTATCCTTTTAGCAACCCTGGACTCCTTTCTCTAGCATGTATTCCACATAAAAATAACCTACAAACTCCATTGGCTTTTTAAAATCAATTCTCCTTTGTGACAGAAGAGGCTTGCTCACTGACACGTTCTCGTTGATATATAATAATATATTATATATATATATATATATATATATATATATATATTGCTTATAAGATTTAGATGATAAAGAGCTCAATTCTTTATTTAGCAAACAAAAGGTACTTCATATTATCTTTCCTTACATACTTAATCCTACTTCATGGATTCTACAGTAGAGTGATAGGAAACCATACACTATTTATGGCACGTTTAATATGCATGAGCTAATGTACATGATCTCTCACATAATCCTAGCTAAGTACCAAGAGCTCCACTTTGCACATGAAACTGAAGCTGGCTTAACTTAAGTACTGCTCAATTTTCATAACTAGTGATTGGCAATGACAGAATTATATAGTTACTCAGTACTAATTTATTCTGGTTCATTCATACATTTTAAACAGGTACTATCCCATTTATTACAATTACTCTAAAGTATCTCAAAATGGGTATTGATATACCTCTACCATTACATGTTTTACTCAAAATTGCATTGCTCTTTGAAGTCCTTTTTGTTGCCATATGAATTTTAGGATTTTTAAAAATTGTTTCTGTGAAAAATGTCATCGAAATTTTGATTAGTATTACACTGACTCCGTGAATCTCTCAGTAGTATAATAGACAATATTAATTCTGCCAATCTATAAGTATGGGAAGTCTTGCCATTTTCTACTGTTTTCTTTCTTT
The DNA here is from genome assembly GCF_003668045.3 of Cricetulus griseus. Lineage (NCBI taxonomy): Eukaryota > Metazoa > Chordata > Mammalia > Rodentia > Cricetidae > Cricetulus > Cricetulus griseus. Next base: position 62,356,315 of record NC_048604.1, read on the forward strand.
CTTTCTTTCTTTCTTTCTTTCTTTCTTTTTTTTTTTTTTTTGGTTTTTCGAGACAGGGTTTCTCTGTGTAGCTTTGGAGCCTATCCTGGCACTCGCTCTGGAGACCAGGCTGACCCCGAACTCACAGAGATCCACCTGCCTCTGCCTCCCGAGTGCTGGGATTAAAGGCGTGTGCCATCAATGCCTGGCTTCTGCTGTTTTCTTCAATATCTTCAGTGTTTTAACGTTTTCATTGTAAAAGTCTTTCATTTCTTTGGTTAGGTGTATTACTAAGTAATATTTTTGAGGTTATCACAAACGAGATTAGTTACTTGATCTTATTTAAGCATGTTTGTTATTGGTTTACAAAACTCATGAAAAGCCATTGATTTAATGTCCTGCTACATTTATTAAAATGTTTATCTTGCTGGGCAGTGGTGGATCTCTGTGAGTTTGAGACCAGCCTGGTCTACAAAGCGAGTTCCAGGATAGCCAGGGCTGTCACACAGAGAAACTCTGTCTTGAAAAACCAAAAAAAAAAAAAAAAAAAAAAGTTTATCATATCAAAGATTATTTTCAGGTGAATACTTTGGGGCTTTTTAATTAAAGTATCATGCCATCTGAAAAGAGCAATAATTTGATGTATCTTACTATTTGTATCCCTTTAGTTCTTTCTTTTGCCTGGTTGCTCTAGACAAGACTTCAAGCTGCATATTGCATTGCATAATGGTAAAAGACTAGACACCCTTTCCAGAGTTTAGAAGAAATGCTTTCATTTTGTCCCCATTTAATATGTTAGCTAAAAGTTTACCAGCAAACCCATCTATTATGATGAATCACATTCCTTTTTATTCTAGTTTTTTTCAGGACTTTTATAATGAAAGGATGTCGGACTTTGTCAGAGCCCTTTTCTACATCTGTTGAGAAAATCCTATGGTTTCTATCCTTGAGTCTATTTATTTGCCATACTACCTGTTTGATTAGCATAAGTTGAACTGTACTTGAATAGCCAGTTGATCATGGTGTCTGATCTTCCTCATACATAGCTGAATTCAGTTTAGGAGCATGTATGGAGAATTTTTATGATTGTTCACCAGGTAAATTACTCTACAATTTATTTTCTTCATTGCCGTTTTCTAATTTTAGCATTATAATAATACTAGCTATGTCGAATGAGTTTGGCAGCCCACATTTCCTTTCTATTGTGTAGCGTATTTGTGGAACGTTAGAGTTAGTTCTACTTAAATGGTAATCCTTTCTGATGTTTTTTATATTTAATGTCTACTGAGTTTTTAAATTTTCAGACTTCCCCTCACCCTGCCCAGAATCTCAACTTTGCTGTATAATTTTCAATTCATGCTGCTGAATTTATCATCCATATTGCTGACTTTCTTATTCATTTGTTGAACTGATTCCTGACTTTCCTTACTTGCTTGCTTGAATCTTCTTTGAGGTCATTGATTGTTATCAAAATTAGAATTTCAAATTATATATCTGTAATTGTAACTATTTCAGTATCCTTGGCTGTAGTCGCTAAATAATAATGAGCTCTAAGATCAGTCATATTACTTACTTTTTTGTATTTCTCATATTTCCACACTATGATTTTTGCATTTTCTGGTATTATGTTTTTTCTTTTCCCCACTCTATTTATTTACTTAATTTTCTATACATCTTCTGAGTGAATAGAGTTCTCTTGGGCTTGGGCTCATAATTACTATTTGTATGGGATAAAAGAAACAACAATAACCAATCGATGAGTTTCTAACAAACGTACTTAAATGAAAAAAATACCAATTAGATAGTTCATATACATACCCAGTAAACTTAGTAAAGAATGGAGTAGGATATTAAAATGGGAAATTAGGATTTTAAAAATCAAATCAGTAGAACAACTCACCCCCAAAAGAACAAAAGCTTTGAATAAATATTATTTAAAAATTGAAAAGTAATGAACTGGTCAAGTTCCCTGCTCATATGATAAATGTGCAACTTTCATACACACTCAGAGGTATTGTCTTTTGCAGCTTATTCTTCGGATGGGATGGAAGCCACTTTTTCCCCTTGAATGAAAACAGGATAGACCAGAATGGACAGGGGGAGTGAAATCTACCTTTCCTAGTGGGTTGAATTTCCTTGTTTCCTGATTGCTGAGCACTAATGTCTCCAGCTCTCAGAATAAGGACTATGACTCTGACTCTGGATCTCTTTGTTTCACGGAGTCTTCTTAATTCCCTCTTTGGTATTGACTTTAACATCTTGATGGACTTCTGGAGCTCTAGTCCAGATAATTTACTTATTGGCTTAACTCTGCTTTGTGGCTCACATTCTTCACTGAAGTATATTTGCACTCTCCTCTCTCCCCTAGGATTGCATAGGTCCTGAAAGGTGGTGCTCACTTAATCCATTGAGGATGACAAACTTTCAAGGTGGATATATAAAAGTGTGATGTCCTCTGATGTTGCTAAGAGACTTATTTGTAATGTCTCTCCCAGAAGGTTTACCTCTGCTGAACTGGTTAATGTTATCTAGATTTTTTTTCTCTTTTTAAATTTAAATTAGAAACAAGATTGCTTTACATGTCAATCCCAGTTCACTCTCCCTCCCTTTCTCCCCCGTGCCCACTAGCCAACTATCCCATCCCCTTTCTGCTCCCCAGGGAGGAAGAGGCCTTCCAAGGGGGAAATCTTCAGAGTCTGTCATATCCTTTGGAGCAGGGCCTAGGCCTTGACCCGTGTGTCTAGGCTGAGAGAGTATCCCTCTATGTGGAATGGGCTCCCAAAGTTCATTTCTATGCTAGGGAAAAATACTGATCTACTACCCGAGGCCCCATAGATTTCCGAGGTCTCCTCATTGACACCCACATTCAGAGGGTCTGGATCAGTCCTATGCTGGTTTCCCAGCTATCAGTCAGATTGGGGTCCATGAGCTCCCCCTTGTTCAGGTCAGCTGTTTCTGTGGGTTTCACCAGCCTGGTCTTGACTCCTTTGCTCATCACTTCTCCCTCTCTGCAACGGGATTCCAGGAGTTCAATTCAGTGTTTAGCTGTGGGTGTCTGCTTCTGCTTCCATCAGCTACTGGATGAAGGCTCTAGGATGGCACATAAGGTAGTCATCAATCTCATTATCAGAGAAAGGCATTTAAGGGAGCCTCTCCATTATTACTTAGATTGTTAGTTGATATCATCCTTGTAGATCTCTGGACATTTCCCTAGTGCCTGATTTCTCTTTAAACCTATAATGGCTCCTTCTATTACGGTATCTCGTATCTCGCTCTCCTCTATTCTTCCCCTGACTCAAACTCCCTGCTCCCTCTTGTCCTCCTTTCCCCTCCTCTTCTCCCCTTCTCTTTCTCCTAGCTCCCTCTCCCCTCCCCCCATGCTCCCAATTTGCTCAGGAGATCTTGTCCGTTTCCCCTTCTCCAGGGGACCATGTATCTCTCTCTTAGGGTCCTCCTTGTTTCCTAGCTTCTCTGGTGGTGTAGATTGTTGGCTGGTAATCCTTTGCTTTATGTCTAAAATCCATATATGAATGAGTACATACGATGTTTGTCTCATAAGGTACTGCCATGTTTTCTTCTAAAAGTTTCAGTATTTCAAGTTTTGCATTGAGATCTTTGATTCATTTGGAGTTTGATTTTGCACACTGACATACAGTTTTACCAACGCCATTTGTTGAAGATGATTTCTTTTCTCCAGTGTGTATTTTGGCATCTTTATTAAATATAAAATTATTATAATTATGTACACTCATGTTTAGGTCTTCTATTCTGTTCCATTGATCTACATGTCTGTTCTGTGCCAGTGTCATGCTGTTTTTATTACTAGAATTCTATAATATAGCTTGAAATTTGGTCTGGTAATCTCTTAATCATTGTCTCTTTTGTTCAAAAAAGAGCTAAGCATGTTTGTCCTGATTTAAACATTGTATACATACACATATAAAAACATTGCATTAAATCCCCATAATATTTACATTTATTAGTTTTACTTATCAGTTAAAATGAATGTAAAAATCACAAAGGATAAGCATAAATATGAAATGAAAGTTAATGAAAATTTTAGGGATGGTGGGGAAGAAATTTGGGAACGGTAAATATGTTCATTATGTTGTCTTTATTGTTGATGTCATGGTTATAAAATTAATTGTATACTAATTATGCTTCAATGAAGTTATTAAAAAGAAAAGGAATAATCATGGTTGAAATGCGGAACCTTGATTTTATTAATTACAGTAAAGGAATTGTTTATACTAAGGGAAATAATAACCTAAATATTTCATAAGCAGCTGTTTTTTACATCACTTTCTTCCTTCCAAAATAATTCCCTTGTTTCAAGTTTGAGTACTGTTTAAAGTTTGTAATCCAATTTAGTGACTATCTGATGAAGATACCACATTTGTAAAGTTAGGAAACCCCAAAATATCTAAATATGTATTTAATAAAATAAAATGCTTATTACTGAGACATTCTTGGGAAAAGAACTTTTAAATTCTATACTCTATTCTATAGGTTAGCCAACAGAGCCATTTTTGTGTGGCTAGGAGCATTCCATGGCTAAAGGTAGAATTTAGAGAAAATCATAATCATTTCTGTTCTGGTAAAAATAGATTAAAATGTATAGTAAAGGGAAATCTATATGTACAAAAAGAAATTTTACAGATTATGGTGAGGTCTATGAGAATGCTAGAGCAGAGAGCAGGACAAGGCCACCTTGGCTTAACAGGGGGGAAAATATTATTAATAACCCAAACGTCATGCAAATGATTTTTATATCATACCTTATTTGATTCTCATCAATATCCAGGTTACTTAAATTCTATAACAATCCTTTGAGTTGATTCATCTTCATATCCCCAAATTACAAGTGAGGAAAATGCTTACCAACAATAAACTATGTAACTGTGGTCACTCCCATAGTCACTGGCAAGGACAATGAGATGGATACATTACAAGGGAAACTGTAGCCAGGTGTGGTGGCACACCCCCTAATCCCAGTATTCTGGAGTCATAGGCAGGTGGATCTCTGTGAGTTCCAGGCCAGCCAGGGCTACACAGAGAAACCCTGTCTGGAAAACAACAACAACAAGAAAACAAAAAACAAACAAAAAGAGCACAAAAACAGGTAAACAAAAAGATCACAAAAACAGGTAAACTTTAATGTGTCACAATTTATAATTTCTTGCATGGAATGTAGAATGAGTCTGTAATGAGTTTCAATCAACAGAATATGGTAAAGTTCAAGCAATTTTGCAGATTAGAGCTAAAGTCCCAATCAGCTGATTTTGACTTAACAGGAGATTATTCTCAACAAACTTGATGTAATCAAGTAAATACCCTTGAAAGGGAAAGTAGAGCCTTCGATGGGCATGGGAACTTGCCTGCGGTTCTTAAAGAAGAATGTGGCTGTATATTTCAAAATGTTTGATGAGAATGAAGCCTAAGCAACACCTTGACTGCAGCCTTGTGAAACTTTGACTGAAGGACTTAATGAACGACGTTTGGATTTCTAATGTATGGAAACCGTGATATAATTAATACGTGCAATTCGAAAGTGTTGTGATTTTATCATGAGGAAACAAAAAACAAATAGAACTCGTGCCAGGAATTTGAGTGACAAATATTAAATTGATTTGTTTTATAAATACTAACTGGCAGACATGTGTCCTTTGCTATGGAAGCATATTTGCCCAGGCACAAATGACCTGGGGGCCAATAGGCCCTTGCTGGCCTAAACCGGATTAAACCTGCTATTTGAGCAAGCAATAAACTAACTTCTCCAAATTGAGTCTGCCAAAGGAGCCCCTAGCAACTGTTGCGGTACCAAGAGACAAGATGACTTGAACCAGTCTCCAGCCACCAAGAGAGACCCCGATGCCCTTGTGGTTGCTTCCCCTCCCCAAGGCGGGTGGAAAATATATAAGGCTTTTCCCTTCCTAAAATGTGCTGAGCTTGCTATATCCAGCTTGTCTTGACGAGTCTGTGTCATTGACTCTGCACTTACTTGCCCCCTCCCACAAGTGGGACAAAGCAGCAGATCTAAGCAGCACTTTGCCACACTGTGGCCTTTCTTGATTTGCCATAGGATGCTAGCTCAAAAACAAAGTCCAGATTCTGAATACTCTTAAGGCAGCTTTGGACAGAGTCACTGAAAAAGAATCACAACTCATACTCTGAAACACTACTACTGGATTTTAAGAAAAAGGCATATGATGGCTAGGGATATGGCTCAATAGCTCAATTAAGAGTGCTTGCTCTGCAAGCATGACAACCTGTGTTAAAACCCCAACACATATGTTAACAGTTCAGTATAGTTCTGTGTACCTGAAACCCCAGAACTGGACAAGTGGATCCCGAGAGCTCACTGGACAGGCATCATAGCCTAAATGACAAGCTTACAGTTTCGTGTGTTTCAAGGCAATGCAGTGGAGATCAAAGGAGGAAGACACATGATGACCTGACTCTACATAGGCACACATGGGTGCATATAGCCAAACACTAACGTGCATGTACCACACATACATAAACCCCACTCTCTCTCTCTCTCTCTCTCTCTCTCTCTCTCTCTCTCTCTCTCTCTCTCTCTCTCTCTCTCTCTCACACACACACACACACACACACACACACACACATAAAGGAAAAATGACTGAATGTGGTCATACATACCAGTGATCCCAGTACTTAGGAGGCTGAGGCAGGAAAATTATGAGCTGTTTCAAAATTGTGATCATATGGAAAAAAGTTATTCACTAACAATGGTGAAACTCACAACAGATACTAGAGTTTGGTAGGTGGAAAATAATCACAATAATCATTGTATTATTATAATAATCAACATTTTAAAAGTGGAATAGAATCACTGAAAGGATGATGGAATTAATATTTTCCCTTAAAAAATATTGAATCTTGAGGATGGGGAAATGGCTCATTAGTTATGTGTTCTTGCTCAGGACCAATATTGGGTTGCTGCACCCACATGGTGGCTCACAAATAGCTGTAACTCCAATTCTAGGGAATCAGGCATCCTCTTTGGACTTTTTCAGACCACACACACACACACACACACACACACACACACACACACACACACACACACACACAGAGTACATATACATACACGCAGGCAAAATAAAAATATTTTTTTTCAAGAATGTTGAGTCTTCTTTGTCCTTCAATGTGCTCAACTCTTTACACATCAACTTAGGAGTGTTCTGAGTTTAACATAAACAAGGTGATCAAAGTAAGGAAATCACAGTCAAATCTACTTAGAGAATTCCCACAAGCTTCTTTCTTCATACAAACACATTTTCATTTTACATCTTTTCTTCCAATCTAAACACATAATCAGAAGCAGACTGTAACTGTGCAGATGCCTTTTGGCATGGAGTCTTGGGGTCCTTTCCATGTCTGAGAAAAGATTACAAACAAATCCCTTCTTGGCCACATTTTAGGGAAAAAAGGAAAGTAATTCATAGAAGAATAACCGTATGTTCTGGTGTTCTGGCTTACAATTGAGACTGTGTTTCACATTGTAATGTGTTATACCTATGTAGAAATACCACACTAATGAGTCACTAGTCTCTTTTTATGTTGAACTGTCTGTAAAATAGCAGGGATGAATTCTGCAGAGGCAATAATTGTCTCCAATTTAAGATCTGAAAGTGTTATGAAACTTTGACCAATACATCAGCAGACCAGACTACATTAAAAATGCAGTTGTGGCTCAGAATTGAACAAAGTTAACTCTTCTTCTCATGAATGAAGCCAAAGACTTTGACGCTATTACAATTGTTCTGATTCACTGCTTTAACCGTTATATGACTTGCATTTACCATTTTATTGTAATGTTAGTTCTAATGCTTTGTTTCATTATTTTATTGGTTGTGGGATTTGCTTTTTATATCATGAACATACCACTATCTCCACTATTTTATACATAAAAATTTTAAACTATAATGCTATTTTTCCTTTTTGAATACTATGTCACTACCAATGTGAAATTTACATATAAGTATATTTACATATATGCATACATTTGTATACTATATATACATTTCCATATATTAAATATATTTTAGAGTATTAATTTTACTTATAGATGAGCCTGTGTTTTTACATTTTTTCATGGTTTTTGTTCTTCTCTCATACATCCCGCCCAGTTTCTCCCAGTCCCTTCCCTCATCTCCTCTCTCCCCCAGATACTCTCCTCCTTTGTTTGCCTTTGAAAAAATAAGAGCAAGCCATCCAGGGTTATCAACCAAGCATGGCATAACAAGTTACAATAAGACTAGGCACAAACCCTTGTATCAATCAAGGCTGGATGAGGTGACCCTGTAGGAGGAAAAGAGTCCCAGAAGCAGGCAAAAGAGTCAGAGACAGCACCTACTCCCACCGTTTGGGGTTCCACAAGAATGCCAAGCTACACACCCATAACATATGCAGAGGACCTAGGTCAGACCCATTCAGGGTCCATCCCATGCAGGGTTTGTGTTTGTTGCTTCAATCTCTGTTATTCCCTTCTGATCCCTGCTTAGACTGATAGCTGGGAAAGCAGCATAGGACTGATCCAGACCCCCTGAATGTGGGTGTCAGTGAGGAGACCTCAGAAATCTATGGGGCCTCTGGTAGTAGATCAATATTATCTCTAGCATAGGAATAGACTTTGGAACCCCATTCCACATAGAGGGATACTCTCTCAGCCTAGCCACACAGGAGGGGGGGGGCGGGGTGGTGACTAGGCTCTGACCCAAATGATATGACAGACTTTGAAGATCCCCCATAGAAGGCCTCACCCTCCCTGAGGAGCAGAAAGGGGGTTAGTGGAGGGGGGCAGGGGAGGAAAGGAGGGAGAGGGAACTGGGATTGACATGTAAAACAAGCTTGTTTCTAATTTAAATAAAAAATAGAAAAAAAAGATAGAGGTGTAGCCAGGCAGTGGTGGCACAGGCCTTCAATCCTAGCACTCAGGAAGGCAGAAGCAGGCAGACTTCTGAGTTTGAGGTCAGCCTTGTCTAAAGAGTGAGGACAGCCAAGGCTACACAGAGAGAACTTGTCTCAAAAAACCAAAAACCAAAATCAAAACCAAAAGTAAAAACAGACAGACAAAAAAGTTAGAGGTGTAGGAAAGGATTTCCTCAGTGGAACTCCATTTGCTCAGGAATTAAGGCTAACAGTTCAAAGGGGGTATCATAAAACTTAAATGCTCCTGTATGCCAAGAAGAGCCAGCAATTCAGTGAAGATGAAGCCCACAGAATGGGAGAGAATCTTTGCCAGCTGTATGTCTGATAGAGGATTAATAGACAGTATAAACAAAGAACTGTAAGAACAAAAACTCAAGTAAAAATAGGCTATGGATCTGAGCAGAGAGTTCTCCAAAGAAGAAATAAGAGTGACTAAGAACTGTTTTCAAAGTGCCCAACATCCTTAGCAATTGGAGACAGAAAAACTAAAACAGCTTTTAGATTTCATCTTACCCCACTCAGAATGGTTAAGATCAAGAAAATAACTGACAGCTAATGATGGGGAGGATGCAGGGGGGAGAGGAACCCTCATTCACCATTAATGGATTGCAAACCAGGGCAGCCACTATGGAAATCTGTATGGAGAATTCTCAAAAAGTTAAAAGTAGATCTAACATATGACTCAACTCTCTCTTTCTTTGGCAAATGCCCAAAGCACTTAACCATCACTATTTTTCTAACTCCATTTCCTTTCTGAGGACCTTATACGTTCTTATCTGAACTATTAAAATGTTATTTATCATTATTAAACCCAAATCTCTCCATGTTGGAAAGTTATCTTAAATACTTATTCGTTCCTTTATTTTCCCACTAGAAAGGAAAAGAACAAATTTCACTAGATTATTCTTCCTGAGTTATACATAGCTCTGGTTTTGTCATTCCCTTATTTATAAGTCTGAATATATTAAGTTGCAACCATCTTTTTTTTTTTTTTTTTTTTTTTTTTTGGTTTTTCGAAACAGAGTTCCTCTGTGTAGCTTTGGAGTCTGTCCTGGAACTAGCTCTTGTAGAACACACTGGCCTCTAACTCACAAAAATCTGCCTGATTCTGCCTCTCAAATGCTGGGATTAAAGGCACGATCCACCACTGTCCAGCAAGTTATAACCATCTTAACCTGAAATTCAAACTATTCATCAAGGTAGTTTTAAGTTTCCATTATCTTCATTTAATTATTCTATTTTCTCTAGATAAGTAGTATAGTTCAGCATCTTGTAGTCTATCATTTTTTATAACTCTCATACCTCATACTTTGGTACTTCTGTTTTTAATGTTTATTATTATATACCAATTATTAATTATTATTGATATTATTTTTATTATTATACTATATTTAAAATGTCCTGTTGAACTACTACTTTTTCTTCAAAGCCAAGGTTCATTTTCTTCCTTCATAAATTATTCTGGATGGAAGGAACAATTTCTTTATGTTGTTGTTCCAATGCCTTTTGGAACTGCTTTAAAATTTTGACATCCATTTCTTAGTTACCTTACTTCCAAATTGTATGCAACTAATGTAGTAAAGGGACATATTTAGTTAAGTGTTTATTTACTCTCACCCATAAGGAATAAATCTCTGTAGTTTTATGCTCCTGTTTCTGTATTGCCACATATGTAAATAAAGCTAAAAGAATAGTATTAGACTTTAATTGGCTGGCTGAGTATTTGGTTGCATTATTAATACAAATTAGAATGAAATAAAAAAGTATTCTAAATTTCCCTGAATGTTTTGTGTGGTTTTTTAAACAGTTGTTTATATAGATATAAGAAAGGACTACCCCTTCAATATTTTAAATGAAAACCTATTAGAAAGGAAAAAAACCCAAATACATTCTGGACCAAGGTTGCTTTTCTACTTAGTATATTAACCTTTGCAATTAACTATTCACTATCATGAATTTTATTTCCAGGAATCTACAAAAGAAGTATTGCACCCTACATTTAGTAGTGACAAATAGATATGTGGTTAAATAATTCATTTCTGGAACTTTAAGTGTATGTGTCTTTGAAATCTTTTAGGTAATATTTCTAATCTCTGAAATTATAATTCTGAAGCTTCTAGAACACTACTAAAGTTTTCATGAGGCTGTTACAGTAAGATCCAGCTATCTCCTTTTTATCCCTTAGAAAATACAGTACAGAAAGGAATCATGCATGAGCATATCTCAGTGCAATTGTCAAGGTCTGAGGAGGAGAACGGCAAATTTGGCAAGTAAGTCAACTCTGCATGTCAATTATGCATTTGAGATGATGGGTATGTGGGGTTCACTATGACTTTTTTGTGGACTACATTTAATATGCCATGACTTTCAGATGACATAATTTACATCTAAGATGTAATAAGACATTGGAAGAACTCTTTTAATGGTTCATATTTTCACCTTCAACAAAGTACCTAGAATTCAGCAAGCTTACAGAAGTTATTATAAATCTAAATTATGTTTTTCCATTAATTGAGTTATGGACAATTAAGAATTGTCTTTCCTACTTGCAAACCATAAAACAGAACAGAAACAGAATGCATTCCTGCTTACCCCTTCTTTTACTGACTTCCATTTTACACAGCTCAAATTAAATTATTGTTAAAGCAAGCAAAAACCAGCCCTGGAACCCTCTACTTACTGCAACAAAACATGTTAAGAAAAGATTTTTTTCCTTAACATAAAAATACTCAATAAAATTTAATGAAATAATGCACACAAATTAACTGTCATAGCTTGTCATTCTAAATTGCTGTTGATAATTTTTATTGTGTCTGTAAAACTAATCAACATTTTTACATTCAAAAATATAAATGTCCTGTTAAGTTAGAATTCTTTATTTAAAATTAGTTCATTATAAATTTAGTATGAAAATATAAATCTTTGACCCCATACAGTCATCTCACATTTTCAAACCAATAAACTTCAAAATGATTAAAAATTAGTGATATAATTTAAATATATTTCATCATGTGAACTGTCAGCCAAATCATTATGATTAAATATTCTAATCTCTTCTTTTAGAGTGACAAATCACTAACTTTTCTGACTTGAATTAAAAAATAAAAATTAAAAAGAAACAGCAGGAATGTGTCACTGTGAAATAAATGAGACGTGAGAATATTGTACAAATAATGTACAGGTAGCTTTGATCCACTCATTACGCTCTTGATCAGAATCATTCTGCATACCAGATGGTATTTGTATAGTTGTTTTAAGTGGCAGATTGTGTATGAGTTTATTCTTTGTTTAAAATCTTTCAGTTGTTTTTCCGGTCAGAATGGCTAAAATCAAGAACACCAATGACAGTTTATGCTGAAGATGATGTGGAAAAAGGGAAACACTCCTCCGCTGCTGGTGGGAGTGCCAACTCATACAGCCACTTTGGAAATCAATATGGCATGGCAGTTCCTCAGGAAAATGGGCATCAGTCTACCACAAGATCCATCAATTCCACTCTTAAACATATACCCAAAAAATGCGCATTCATACAACAAGGACATCTGTTCAACTATGTTCATAGCAGCATTACTTATAATAGCCAGACATGGAACGGAAGAATGGATAGAGAAAATGTGGTACATTTACACAATGGAGTACTACTCAGTGGGGGGGAAAAAAAAACAATGGAATCTTGGAATTCGAAGGCAAATGGATAGAACTAGAAGAAACCATTCTGACCGAGGTAACCTGTCACAAAAAGACAAACATGATATGTACTCCCTCATCTATGGATTTTAGACATAGAGCAAAGGATTGCCAGCCTATAATCCACACCACCAGAGATGCTAGGAAACAAGGAGGACCCTAAGAGAGACATACATGGTCCCCTGGAGAAAGGGAAAGGGACAAGATCTCCTGAGCAAATTGGGAGCATGGGGGGATGGGAGAGGGAGCCAGAAGAAAGAGAAGGGGAGAAGAGGAGGGGAGAGGAGGACATGAGGGAGCAGGAAGGTTGAGTCAGGGGAAGAATAGAGGAGAGCAAGATAAGAGATAATATAATAGAGGGAGCCATTATAGGTTTAAAGAGAAATCAAGCACTGGGAAAATGTCCAGAGATCTACAAGGATGACACCAACTAACAATCTAAGCAACAGTGGAGAGACTACCTTAAATGCCCTCCCCTGATAATGAGATTGATAACTACCTTATATGCCATCCTAGAGCCTTCATCCAGCAGCTGATGGAAGCAGAAGCAGACACCCACAGCTAAACACTGAAATGAACTGGAATCCAGTTGCAGAGAGGGAGGAGTGATGAGAAAAGGGATCAAGACCAGGCTGGTGAAACCCACAGAAACAGCTGACCTGAACAAGGTGGGGGGGGCGTTCATGGACCCCAATGCTGGTAGCTGGGAAACCAGCATAGGACTGATCCAGACCCAATGAATATGGGTGTCAGTGAGGAGGCCTCTTGTAGTAGATCAGTACTTATCCTTAGCATAGGAATGGACTTTGGGAGCCCATTCCACATAAAGGGATACTCCCTCAGCCTAGAACATGGTGGAGGGCCTAGGCCCTATCCCAAAGGATATGACAGACTCTGAAGATCCCCCAATGAAGGCCTCACCCCCCCCTGGGGAGCAGAATGGGTATGGATTAGGTAGGGTGTTAGTGGGGTGCAGGGGAGGAGGGGTGGGAGAGGGAACTGGGATTGACATTTAAAACAAACTTGTTTCTAATTTAACTTAAAAATGGAGAAAAAAATAAATTTGAATATTTTCTTTGTTTGTTCTTTTCTGGGGTGGTTTCGAGACAGGGTTTCTCTGTGGCTTTGGAGGCTGTCCTGGAGCTAGCTCTTTTAGAACAGGATGGTCTCGAAATCACAGAGATCTGCCTGCCTCTGCCTCCCTAGTGCTGGGACTAAAGGCATGTGCCACCAAGGCCAAGCTTGAATATGTTTTAATAAAAGATTGAGGTAAGTATGTCACAATTTAGAGTTCATTAGGAAAAAGACTAAGTTTCAGTAAATTGTTTATTTAGAAAAATTTAATGTAGCCAGGTGGTGGTGGTGCACGCCTTTAATCCCAGCACTCAGGAGGCAGAGGCAGATGGATCTCTGTGAGTTCGAGACCAGCCTGGTCTACAAGAGCTAGTTCCAGGACAGCCTCCAAAAAGCCACAGAGAAAGCCTGTCTCGAAAAACCAAAAAAAAAAAAATTAATGTTGTTGCAAGCTGCATTAAAATAATTTTTAGAATTAAAATAAAAGGAGCTGGGTGGTGGTGGCGCACACCTTTAATGTCAGCATTTGGAAGGCAGAGGCAGGATGATCTCTCAGTGTTCAAAGCCAGTCTGTTCTACAGTGTGAGTTTCAGGATAGCCAGGGCTACAGAGAGAAACCCTGTCTGGAAAAAACAACCAAACAAGAATTAAAATAAAGGACACAACAATTTGGCTCTATTTTATAATTGTCAGACCAAATTTTTTTGTGTTCATTTTAGATCACTACCCTTGAAAATGATTGCAAAATATAGAGAATACTCAAGGCAGAACATGGTAATATGAGTTATACTAACTTGACAATTTGTTACAATATTCTCACAGTAAGTCCATAGGAAATGTTTAAACCAGTAAATCAATAAACACTTCATATAAATACTCTACATCTCCTTGTTTCATCTTACAAGTCCTACCCATTTGCTTGTAATATATATGAAAGTCAACATAGAAAATTCATAGTGAGTCAGACAAGAAAAAGATTAACAAATAAAAGTATTCAAAATGAAAAATAAGCTGATTACTTGCAAACAATATTAACTACATATGTGAAAATCTAGATTATCTACAGTTTACTTCTAAAGTTGTACTGGTTAGTTACTTTATACACCACTGCAAAATGAGATAACAGGTCTTGAGACAGGTCTCACTATGTAGCCCAGTCTGCCCTTGAAATTATAGAGATTCACCTGCTTCTACCTCCCAATTGTTAGAATTAAAGGTATATGCCACCACACCCAGTTAAGAAACTTTAATTTTATTTGTGTGTATGTCTAGGTACATCTGCATGTCGTTATGTTTCTGTGTGGTTGTATGTGTGAGCATGTGCACACATGTGTGTGTGGGGATGTGGGGGTGTGTTGGGGGGTACCCAAAGAGACCAGAATAGGGCAGTGGAACTCTTGGAGCTGGAGTTAGCGACCGAATCTTTTCTCCACCCCCTCCAAGAAACTCTTGATATCAATGTCCAAGAAGTAAAATACCTTGATATATTTTTTTCTTTTATTTTTGAGATAATAATTACAATTTCCTTTCCCTTTTCTCCCCTCAAGCTCTCACATTCACCCCTTGTCCTCTTTAAATTATCTGTTTTTTGTTCATTCTTATTACATGCATATTGCATATACATATATATTCATAAGTATAAACTTCTCAGTCTGTATAAAGTTTACTTGTATGTATGTTTTCAGGGCTGACCATGAAGTATTGGATAACCTATTGGTGTGATCTTCCGTGGGGAAGATTATTTCTCCCACTCTCAGCATCCCTTAGTTGGCTGTATGTAGTTCTTTGGGTAGGGTTTTGGCCTTATGGGCTTCCTCCTGTCCATAGGGCCTCCACGTGGTAGCAGTGAAAACTGGCAATCAATTTTAACATAAAATATAATTTATGATAAATAGTTACATATTAATCTAATAAGAGATATAAATGAATCATGCACTGAGAAGCACCAAGAGCTGATAAAGTAAGCATGGTCCCTTAATAAATAAACATAAGTACAGTACTCTTAGGAAGAAGGCGTTTCCCTTAAATCAAGACATAAGTTTAGCATTAATTCCATAAACATCCCAGCAAGAAGTATTCATGTGTGAACACACTGGATCCCAGAATATTACAGGAATAAAAGAATAGTAGATTAGTATCAATTTGGGGGGAAGCTGGAGAGCAAATTACCTGATTTTAAAAACTTACTATGAAGTTACAACACTGAGGACAATGTGGTTTGGTTTTGTTTTTGTTCCAACGTTTTTTTTTTTTTATTTGAATGAGAAACAAGATTGTTTTACATGACAATCCCAGTTCCCTTCTCCCTCCTGTCCTTCGCTACCACCCCCTCAACTAACACCCTACCTATCACATACCCTTTCTGCTCCCCCTGGATGGTGAGGTGTTCCATAGGGGGGTCATCAGAATCTATTGTATCCTTTGGGATAGGGCCTAGGCCCACCCCCCTGTGTCTTGGCTCAGGGAGTATTCCTCTATGTGGAATGGTCTCCCAAAGTCCACACCTATGCTAGGGATAAATACTGGGCTTCTACAGGAGGTCCCATAGATTTCTGAGGTTTCTTCACAGAAACCCATGTTCCTGGGGTCTGGATCAGTTCCCATGCTGGTATTCCAGCTATCAGTCTGGGGACCAAGAGCTCCCTGTTGTTCAGGTCAGCTGTTTCTGTGGGTTTCACCAGCCTGATTTGGAACCCTTTGCTCTTCACTTGTCCTTCTCTGCATCTGGGTTCCAGTTCAGTTCAGTGATTAGACAACGTGGTTTTGATAGACTGTGCCTTAATCAGGTTTGTACTACTGTGATAAATGATCTGAGAAAAAAATTACTGAAAAGTTTGTTTTGGCTTACAGGTTTAGAGGTTTCATTCTATTGCCAGTTGGATCAATGCCTTTGGTCCTAGGTTAAATCAGACCATTATGGGACAAAAAGTTGTGGAAAATAAAATTTAGAGAGCCCACTCAACTATGAACTCATCAATGAATGTATTGATGGAGCTAGTACTTCATATTCCAATTACCTATAGTGCCAATAGCTGGGGACAAAACATTTAATAAAGGATCCTTCCAGGATATTTTATATCCAAATCTAAACAGAGTCAAATATATTGATCAGTGGAAGGGAATATAGAGGTTAAAAATAATTGTTAATAATAGTTAACAATTAAGAGCAACATTAAAGCCATAGCAAACTTGGGAAAGTTCCTTGCTATCTAAAAATATATTAAATAATGTTTTAAGGATATTAGTTTGGAGGTCTGGTTAATCTATGGGGCCTCTGGTAGTCAATCAGTATTTATCCCTAGTACAATAATGGAGTTTGGAAGCCCATTCCACATAGAGGGATACTCTCTCAGCCTAGACACACGGGGAGGGTCTAGGCCCTGCTCCAGATATGACAGACTTTGAAGATTCCCCAATGAAGGCCTCCCCTCCCTGGGGAGCAGAAAGGGAATGGGATAGTGGGTTGGTGGGGAGCAGGGGAAGAGGGGAGGGAGAGGGAATTGGGATTGACATGTAAAGTATGCTTATTTCTAATTTAAATAAAAAAGGAAAAAGAAAACAAGTAGTGTCTTTTGTTTTTTATTTAATTTTTTTTCATTTTAAATACCAAGCCCAGTTCCCCTTCCCTCCACTTCTCCCAACACCCACCTTCCCCATTCTCAACCCCATCCACTTCTCAGAGGAGGTAAGGCCTTCCTTGAGCAGTTTGTGCACCAGCGATAGGTCCTGGAGGTTCCACTACCTTAAGGTCCCAATGGCTAAGTGACTTAATTTCTCATGAACTTGAGGAAATTAACAGAGCAAACAATATATAACCCTCTTCTTACTGAAATCACAGATCAGCACTTCATGATATTACTTCCTGGCTTATTCAAGCTATGGTTATATTCTGAATACTACACCTTCTAATCCGATGCTGAGGCTTTCCTCTGAGCATTTCATTTGATTTCCTGAATCTTTCATTTCGGGTGCTATTTCAGTTTCGCTGTTCTTCAGAGATACTATCCCTTTATTAAATTCTATTTTCATATCCTGAACTGTTTTCATTATTTCATTCAACTGTGTTTTTATGGTCTTCACTCAAAAATTCATTCATATTTCTTTGAGCTTCTTGAACATATAGATTTAATTCCTTGTCTTCTGCATTAGCTAAGTTGCTTTGCTCAGTGGATATTACAATGGGAAGCTAGTTTCTTGAAGGAGACTAGTTGTCTTAGTTCTTTGTGTTGATTGCTTTTGCAATGGAACTTGGGCATCTCAGGTTAGGTCCTTTAGTGGTGTTTCCTTTTTTAAATAATTTATTTATTCTTATTTTATGTACATTGATATTTTGCCTGCATGTATATCTGTGTGAGAATGTCAGATCTTAGAGTTATAGACAGTTGTTAGCTGCCATGTGGGTGCTGGGAATTGAACCTGGGTCCTCTGGAAGTGCAGTCAGTACTCTTAACCACTGAGCCATCTCTCCAGCCCCTTGTGGTGTGTTTTGATATGGATATCTCATCTTGCTTTGTTGGATGGGTGCTTGGTTTTCAGGATTGGGTCACTCTGGGGGTTCCAGTTAGGCCTTCCCATAGTCGCAGGTCAGCATGGTAGTGTGTGGAGTAGCTGAAAGGTGGACATGCTTAGGAGAGGTGGCTCTGGGTTTAATATCTATACTATATCTATACTATATAAACTCCCCCAAATAAAACATCAAGAAAACAAATAACCCAATAGAAAATGTGGAATGGAACTAAACACATTGTTCTTAAGAGATGATATACAAGTGTCTGAGAAACACTTTAAAAAATGTTCAACATTGTAGTGATTTGAAAGAAAATGGCCCCTAGACTCAAATGTAGTGTTTTGAAATGAAAATGGCCCCCCATAGGCTCATAGGAAGTGGCACAATTAGGTGGTGTGGCCTTGTTGGAGTAGACTGTTTTAGAGGAAGTGTGCCTCATCTCCTCCTGCTGTCTGCAAATCTAGATTGAGAACATTCAGCTATGTCTATAGCACCATGTCTGCCTGCATGCCTTCCTGCCATAATGATAATGAACTAAACCTCTGAACTGTATGCCAGTCCCAATTAAATGTTTTCCTTTATATGGGTTGCCATGGTCATGGTGTCTCTTCACAGCACTAAAATCCTAACTAAGACAAACATCTTTAGCCATTAGGGAAATGCAAATTAAAATTACCAGAAAAAAAAGCTACTTTGAGATTTCATCATACTGTAGCAGGGTTTCTTTTGGCCATCAACCAGCTCCCAAATCATGACTCAGAGATTTATTATTAGTTATGAATGCTTGGCCTTAGTTTATACTTGTCCTACTAGCTCTTATAACTTATTTTAACCTGTTTCTCTTCATCCACAATTTGCATCAGGACTTTTTACCTTTCTGTCCTACTCCATGTCTGGATGGTTGGCCCTGAGCATCTCCCGTTCATTCTTCAACATTCTTTCCTCCTCTCTACTCCTTTCAAGTGCAGATTCCTCTTCCTATTTATTTTCTCTGCCTGCTAGCCCCACCTATCCTTTACTGCCTAGCTCTTGGCCATTCAACTTTTTATTAAACCAATCGTGGGCCTTAGGCAGGCAAGGGGAAAGAGCGACCCAACTTTACATAACTAAACAAGTGAAGCATAAACAAAAGCAACACACCTTTACATAATTAAACAAATACAGCATAAACAAATGTAACACACCTTTACATAATTAAAGTAATATTCTACAACATCATACCTCAGTCATAATGGCTGAGACTAAAACAACTAATGATAGCAGGTACTAGAGAGGAAGTGGGAAAGGGGACCACTGATCCATTGCTGGTGGTAGCACAGACTTATATAGCCACTATGGAAATCAGTATGGAAGTTCTTTGCAAAGCTGGAAATAGATCTACCACAATTTACAACTTTGCTACTCTTTGGCATATATCCAGAAGATTCTGGTTTTTTGTTTTTGTTTTTTTTTTTTTTTTTTTTTTTTTTTGGTTTTTCAAGACAGGGTTTCTCTGTGGCTTTGGAGGCTGTCCTGGAACTAGCTCTTGTAGACCAGGCTGGTCTCGAACTCACAGAGATCCACCTGCCTCTGCTTCCCGAGTGCTGGGATTAAAGGAGTGCACCACCAATGCCCGACTAAGATTCTGTATCTTACTACAGAGGTATTTGCTCACTTATGGTCATTGCTGCTCTATTCACAATAGCCAAGAAATGGAAATGGGCTAGATGTTTATCACCTGATGAATGGATAATAAAATTGGTACACATTAACAAAAATTTATCTATTAAGAAAAGTGAATTATATGATTTTCAAGAAATATTTAATGTTCTGGTATACATTCTTGGTGGCCCAGGAAGTTATGTGGATTGGCACAAATGTTTAAAGTCTTCAACTCCTGATGATACTCTTCCTTTTGTCCCCATCCAGATTTCACAACCTTCAGCAGGAGAGTTCAAAAGAAAAAAGAAAGTAAAATGTATTATGACATTTTCAGGTAAATAGATGGAATGGAAAATAATTATCCTTGGTAAAGTAACTCAGATCAAGAAAGTCAAACATTTCATGTTTTCTCTCATATATGGATGTTAGCTTTTAAGCTATAGATATGTATGTTTCATTTGGAATACCCACAGAGGTTAGGAAACTAAAAAGAGAGTATGGGGAAGATTGGATTGTGGGGGGATGTGGAAATAGACTATAGTTACATAAAGGAATAGAACAGGAAATATTTAATTGGGTGGGGGCCAGAAACTCATGGTAAAGGAGAGAGTATGGAATGAGACAACTATCAATAAAAGTCTTTTTTAAAGCCATATAGAAATTACTACTATAGAAGTTTCTTAAAATCCCTACATGTACACATATAAAAAGAATCTGAATGAAGTTGCTCTATAATGGTAAGATAATGCCTTAACTAGCTATCATATACTACCAAATAAAATTCCCAATACTTAGGAATAGATTATCTATTCTTGAATTGTTGGATAATGGATTCACACAGATCCTCAAACATTATTAACACTATTGCCAGTGCTGTTGGTTATCCTCTAAAATGTTATACTAACACTCTATTGTTGAAGACACCACATACTTCAGTCATAAATTATGTAGAAATCAACTGGTACTGATCTGGAAGCTTCATCTCTACTAGCCTTTTTGCATGATACTAGAGGAGATAAATAACCATTAATATTTTACAGAAGTAGCCTGCTTAGAACAATGCTTTGGTGGTATAGTAGTAGTATAATTATTATGGTAGCAACCAACTACTTGATTATATTAAGGCCTACTCCATGAGATACAACCCATATCTGATGCTGTCAATAAGACCAAGAACTTTTGGCTAGATAGGTGATGGGCCCTAGGAAAAAAAACCTACTACTACTTTTCCACTAAAGGAATATAGCAATACAATGATTCCTAATGACATATTTCTAAATCCATAGATCACTCAACCCTCATCAGAGAAGGTTCTTCTTTCAGTAGATGGTAATTAACACAGATACCCAGAACTGATCAACATGCCAAAAATAAAAGACTTTGCAGTACTTCAGTTCTAAATGAGATAGATGTCTATATTACAACTTGTGCTGGGTAGTCTTATGTCAACTTGACATACAAACAAGAGTTATCTGAAAGGAGGGAATGTCAATTGAGAAATATGCACCCATAAGATCCAGCTGTAAGACAATTTCTTAAGTAGTGATTGATGGGGGAGGCCCCAGCCCATTGTGGGTGGTTCCATCCCTGCCCTGGTAGTCCTGGATTCTAGAAGGAAGCAGGCTGAAGAAGCTAGAGGAAGCAAGCCAGTAAGCAGCACCCCTCATGGCCTCTACATAAGCTCCTGCCTCCAGGATCCTGTTCTGTTTGAATTCCTCTCCTGACTTCCTTCAGTGCTGAACAGCAATGCTGAAGCATAAGCCAAATAAATCCTTCCCTCCCCAACTTGATTTTTGGTCATGGTGTTTCATCACAGCAATAGAAAAACTAAGATATGCACCCCACTCCCGCCTGAGGCTCAGGGTTTAATAAGGAAGCAAGATGGCAGAAAGATTTTTAAGAGCAAAGGTAGTGGATGACTTTAAGAAAACTTAGGTACAACAGGATAGATGCATATGAATTCACAGCGATTGTCCCAGTGGGCGCCAGACCTGCATAGCCTCAAGCCATACACAACTCCAGCATGGAGGAGGAGAGATGGGTATGAAGTCTAACCCCTAGTTGAGGAAGTACTAGGATTTCATGGTTGCTATAAGAGGGAAAGTCAATCAATGTTCCAAATACTATGATAACTGGTATATTGACTACATTCCAAGGCAGGCCTTACATACAGGAGTAGATAGACAACACATATTGGACATGATGGGTTTAAAAAGAAAGTAAGAGCAGCTGGGTGTTGGTGGCACACACCTTTAATCCCAGCACTAGGGAACCAGAGGCAGGTGGATCTCTATGAGTTTGAGGCCAGCCTGGTCTACAGACGGAGTTCCAGGACAACCTGCAAAGCAATACAGAGAAACCCTGTCTCGAAAAAAAACAAAAAAACAAAAAATAAAAATAAAAAAAGAAAATGAGAGTAGGAGCAGGACAGCAAGAAAGAGAAAATCATGAAGTTAGGTAGGTAGGAAGGTTTGGGAGACTCTGGGAAGAGTTGAGGAATGGGCTAGAATATGATCAAAAGACATACAAAAATCTTAAAGAATTAATAAAACATTATAAAAATAAATCATACATCTGTAAAACAGTATAAGTTGAAATTTTTAGTATATGGATTCTATAATAGACTACATCAAACAGAGAAAAGGGTTAGTGAACCTCAAGATATGTCATTGGAAATCACTCAATGTGAGGTTAACAAGAAGAAAAAAGAAGAAAGCTTGGAAAGTCCATTGCATAAAGCTGTGTGAAAGTGAAGCCTGGATTGCATTGGAGATCCAAAGATGTTGGAGATGCCGGAGCCGTGGGATATTTGCCAAGGAAAGCTGCACACAGGGAGTGGAATCAGCCCAAAAGAGAAGTATGTTACAATTCTCAAGGACATAGATAGAGCTATACAGGACTTGGAGTTTACTCTGTTGGTTTCAGTCCTGCTTTGGTTCATTATTTCCTCATTTGCCCCCATTCCTCTATTTTAGAATGATAATGTATACTCTGTGTCATTGTGTGCTGAAAGTATGTAATTTGCTTTTTACATTAAGAGATTGCTTCAAGTCTCAAAAAATACTTCGGACTTTAAAACTGTGTTGAGAATGTGAAAGACTATGCAGACTTTTGAAGTAGAACTAAATGTACTTTTCATTCTGAACAATCCCCCAGTGGGGAAGGCAGGGAGTGGAATATAATGGTTCAAATGAGCATGCCCCATAGGCTCATGTATTTGAATGCTTGGTACTCAGTTGGTAGAACTATTTAGAAAGCATCAGGAGGTGTTGCCTTCTTGGAGGAAGTATGTCACTAAGGGCCCATGGGTTTTGAGGTTTCAACATCCCATGCAATTGCCAGTTAGCTCTCTCTGCCTTATGCTTGTGTACTAGGATATAAGCTCCCAGCTGTTGCTCCAGGACCATGCCTGCCTGCCTGCTGCAATGCTCTCAGACATGGTGGTCATGGACTTACCTTCTGAACTGTAAGTCCCAAATAAACTTTTTTCCCCTTTAAGTTGCCTTGGCCATGGTGTCTTATCACAGCAATGGAAAAGTAAGATGGAGACTAAATAGCTAAAAAGTGAAATGTAAACATGTTAGCTAGAAGAGACTCACCTCATTGCTAAGTACATAGAACAAGGATAAGGGGGTAGAAAAGGATATTTCATGCAAATGGAAACCAGAAGAAACTAACCATGCTAACCGTGTGTGTGTGTGTGTGTGTGTGTGTGTGTGTGTGTGTGTGTGTGTGTGTGTGTGTGTGTGTAGAGCTCTGAATAAAAAAAATGTACCACCATCTCCCAATAGTGTAATATGTAGCAAACCAATTCTTTAATATGGGAGCTTTAGGCGATATTTTAGATTCAAATCACAACATGGTTAATGTTGAAATTAAAACATTTCTTGAAACAAATAAAAAATAGGTTCAAAATATGCCAAAACTTATATATAACAGGAAAAGAAATATTAAGAAGAACAGTCATAATATTAAATACCCACTGGAAAAAGTAGAAAATTTCAAACAAAACAACCTAATGATAATAGTTAAAGGAATTAGAAGATCAATAACAGATTATACACAAAAGTAGTAGTAGTAGTAGTAGTAGTAGTAAACAAAGTATGACTAACACACACATAAAAACAAAATAAAAGTTTCACTTTTGAAAATGTAAAGAAATTAAACTAAAGTAATAAAATTAGAGATGAATAAAAGAGATATTAGAGCTTATACCACAAAGATGTAAAGGGAAATTAAGAGTGTTGTGAATGATTATCTGTCATCAAAATAGAAAATATTCAAAATGGATACATTTCTGAACACATATAATCTATGAATATTGAATCACAGACACATGAATAATTTGAGCTGGACAACAACAATGAAATGAATCAGAAACAAAAAGTTTACTACAAAAGATAAACTATACTGAAGAGGTTAATTGCTGAATTTGACAAAATATCTGAAGAGAAAGTAATGCCAATTTTTTTCAAACTATTCCAAAAATCTGAAGGACAGGGAATCCTTCCAAACTTAATCTAGAAGGCCAGTATTATCTGGGAACAAGAGCAGACAAGGACACAACAAAAAATAATGAAAGAAATGTTCTGTTATTTTATTAAATAAAAGAACAAAAGGAAGGAAAAGAAAACTGTAAGTCAATAAGTGCAAAAACTTCAACAAAATATTAGAAAAAGGAATTGAACAGTATGTGAAAAGATTATATATTGTAACCAAATTGGTTTCATCAAATGGATATAAAAGTGGTTCAACATACACAAATGAATAAATGTGATACATTAGCTAGACACAATGTAAAAACCCTATCTTCAACAGTCCCTGAAAAGTTGTTTAAAAACAACACTACTTCACCACAAAAATCCTCAATAAATTAGGGAACCTGTCTCAACTCAATAGTTGTCACATGATAAACAGTATTTAACTGTTATCATGATGAATGTGAAAGGTTGAAATATTTTCCCCTAAGATCTAGAATAAGACAGGATGGCAACTTTGACCACTTTTGATCAATAAAGTTAAGTCATTCCCATAGCAATTAGTATACAGAAGGGAGAAAACATCTAAATTGCAAAGAAAGAAGTCAAACTCTTCTCAGATAGCATGAGACTACAAAGAAACAAACCATTTTAGAAGCCAAAAACAAATTCAATGAATTAGAAGGCTACACAATCTACGTGCAAAATTAACCTATGTATCAATAGCAACCTATCAGAAAATGAAATCAAGAAAACAATCCCACTTTAAAATATTTTTAAATTTTATCTTATGTATATGATTGCTTTTCCTGTATGTATGTCCCTGCAAAATGTGCATGTTTGGTACTCCCTGAGACTAGAAGAGGATGTCTTCCAGAAACAGAGTTACAGATGGTTGTGAGCCCCCATGTAGGTGCTGGGAATCAAACTCGGGTGTTCTAGAAGTGCAGCAAGTGCTCTGAATTATTGAGCCAACTCCCCAGTTTAACTGATCAATGAAATAGCGGAAACAACTCTCATAAGAGTAGAGTTCTGTTTCTGTACTATCTGCTCCATTTTGAGAACTTATGCCAGCTTTTATTTTATGAATTATAGAAAAATGTATTTTAACTTTAGATATTGGTCACTGTTGCATGGTGTTGAAATTAATGGCTGCACTTTGCTCTAAAGGCCTTGTGCAAACAGTCAAGAAAAGAAAACATTCTGCATGAACTGAAAATGGAGCCAAATATGTTCTAAATTTCTGGTCAGTCAGTGCTTTCCTTATTGGACTGTCCTTGGATTCTGCATTTAGTGCTAAAAGCCAAATGATTTGATCATTTTCCTAGAGGAAAATTGGCCACTGAATATCTGTCATTCTTAGGCACAGTTATTCATTCTTAGGCGCAGAGTTCCCTTTATGTCCCAATGAATTAAAATTTCATGTTTCTAGATCCATATTTTACATTACCTTTTAAAACCTACAAAATCATGAACTTTCTTTTTAAATGATGTAACTGAAGAAGTGTTTTCATGCTCTTACTGGTACTCTCTTTTATGATCACACAATCACATCCTGAATACTTGCCCTATTCAGCAACACAATTTCTGTCATATTCATTTATTGCTAATAATCTTTCAGAAGCCCATGAAAATGTCTTTCTCTGATCACCCCCATACTTACTCACATTATGAATAACTATTCCCGTTGTATTTGTACACCCATAAGTAAAAAAAAATTTGTTTCAATATCTTGCTTCCTCTTTGACTCTACTTTTATTCTTAAAGAGGTATTTTATTTATTTATTTATTTATTTATTTATTTATTTATTTATTGTTTTCAATACATCCAGATCACTATTCCCCCACTCCTCCAGTCCTCCTCCCCCAGATCAACACCTCCTCCTTTAACCTTAGAAAAGAGCAGGCCTCCCAGGGATACCAACTGAACTGTTTTTCTAAAGGCTGTGCTCTAGTTTGAATGTGGACCGTCCAAAATTCTTACTGAAACTTCATCCCCATTTGGTGACATTAAGATATGAGAATTTTGGAAAATGATTATGAGGGCTCTGTCTTTGTGAATGGATTAACAGCTTACACGCATTCACAAGGTGGCTCAAAGTCCTCCATTTCTCCAGTTCTAAGAGAATCAATATCCTCTCTGACCTCCATGGGCACATGAATATGATACACAGACATAAATGCAGGCATACGCATACAATAAAATAAATATAAAAGTAATAATGCCATGGACACAGTGTGTGCACTGTGTGTGTGTACAGAAATGGAATTGTTATGTCATAAGGTAATTCTACTTAACACTGTGAAAAAGGTAAGCAGTTTTAGAACACCTGCACCATGTTTTAGTACCACCAAAATCTATTTAGATTCCAATTCCTCTACATCCAAGTTTGTGAGGTTTTTGTCTATTATGTAATTTAATTTTAGCCATGCAAGTAGGTGTGAAGTAATATTACATTATGACTTTGTTATTGAACATCTAATGACTAGTGATGGGGTGTTTTTAACATGCTTATTTAACCATTTGTATATCTTTAGAAAAGTGTCTATCCAAATTATATACTGAGTTTAAAATTAGGCTAATATCTTTGAATTGATGAGCCATTATTAATATGGTGCTCTTTGAAACACAAAAGTTTCAATTCTGATTATATACAATTGCTTTATTTTTGTTTTATCATTTGCATTTTTGATATCATATCCAAAAGAGATCTGTCTAACGCAAATCTTTCTTAGCTTGCAAAGCAACAAATCAATGTCGAATGGATCCAGAAATAACATTAGGGAACACAGGTAAAGCAAGGCTAATTATCTGTCACAAGTTTCAGTCATTTTTAGCTGCTTTGCCAGACAAGTCTCAAGCATGCTTTTTTCTCTATATTTTTCCTACAAATCAAGAGAAGTGATCAATGATTACTGCATTCGGTAGAAAGAAAAAGATTTTACATTTTCACTATTATTATTCAGATATTTCACAGATGCTATCTTCAGAATAGCCTTACAAACATGTTATTATCCATGGCTTTCAAATGACGATTGAGTCACAAAGAATTCAGATTACCTGAGGCCACACAACTGATAAGGTACCCAGGCTGAAATTTCAGACTAGGTCTGCTGGGCCATGGAGTCGCCTTGCTTATCATTCTGCATTATCACATCTACTGCTCGAGGCAGTGGGGAAGAGTAATTATGACAATAGGCTCTGGAGACAATCTTCCTTCACCCATAGTGGCTTTTTAAAAGAATATATTTTTATTTGTTCTTTAAGAATTTCATGTCTATATATGGATCCCCAGAGAAGGGGAAAGGGACAAGGTCTCCTGAGCAAATTGGGAGCACAGGGAAGAGAGATAAGAGAAAGAGGAGAGAAGGGGAGAGGGGAAGAGAACATGAGGGATTGGGAAGGTCTAGTTGTGGGAAGAACAGAGAAAGAGAGCAATAAAAGAGATACCTTAATAGAGGGAACCATTATTGTTTTATAGAGAAATCTGGCACTAGGGAAATGTCCTGGGATCCACAAGGATGACTCCAACTAAGAATCTAAGCAATAGTGGAGAGGCTACCTTAAATGCCCCTCCCCTATAATGAGATTGATAACTACCTTAAATGTCATCCTAGAGCCTTCACCCAGCAGCAGATGGAAGCAGAAGCAGAGATTCACAGCTAAGCACTGAGCAGAACTCCTGGAATCCAGTTGTAGGGAGGGAGGAGTGATGAGAAAAGGGGTCAAGACCATGCTGAGGAAACCCATAGAAACAGATGACCTGTGTGTGAGTATGGGGTCATCCCAACTTACTAGTGGCCACACCCGCAAAGAAAAATAACTCCCCTTCCTTTAGAAGCAATCTACTGCCAGTAGCTTCTTAGCTAAGTGTAGAGTCTCATGAGCCCATCCCCATTCATGATGGAATGTTGAATGGCTTGATCTTATAATGTTTTTCGAGGATCAAATGGTGTCAGCCATATAAATCACTTCAGACAGTTTCCAGCACAGAATGTGTTCTCAAAAAACATTACTCATTGTTAATCTGGTATGGTTACAGTTTCAAAAAATATTACAGGGAAATAAAGTTCAGTAATTTCTAACTTCTTTAGAAAACCAAGTTTTAGGCTGAGCAGTGCTGCCGCACGCCTTTAATCCCAGCACCGAAAGGCAGAGGCAGGTGGATCTCTGTGAGTTCAAGACCAGCCTGGTCTACAAGAGCTAGTTCCAGGACAGTCTCCAAAGCCACAGAGAAACCCTGTCTTGACCCCCACCAAAAAAGAAAAACAAGTTTTTTTTCCAAAAAAATTGGAAGAAATGATCATGTGTTTTCAACTCTGCAAGATTATATTTATTCATGTATTTTCTAAAGCACTTGTTGAACCCTTATCTGAAATGAATAATAGGGAAAATCTCTATTTTATAAACTTATTGCTGAAAAACATGTATCTTAAAAGGTGAAAGGAATTATTTTTTGAATATTCAGGAAATGGTTTTTGCAGCCTTGCAGACGTTAGTATAGAATTTCAATGGTATCCTTAATCAGCTGAAAAAAGTATTGAATAATTTTAAGCAGGAGAACAACAGGTTATGCTTTATGAAGGGCTCTCTGGTTGTCAGGTGGAGAACCTACTGTTGGGTAATTGCCTAGAGTAACAGTCACATGATGTAATATATATGACTTTACTTTCTACACTAAAACAAGTAGAAATGTTACATTTTTATGGGTGCAATATATTCCTTGCCTGAGTCAAGACTATTTTTATTAACTTATAAACACAAGAAGCACATGTTATAAGTTTATTATATATTAGTAACACACTTTTGTAGATATATGAATTATGGGTGAATAAGTTTATGGTTTAAACTAAATAAGTTGTCAATTAATTTTTTCTCTCAACCTGATGTTGCTAAGAGGAAAATAAAGACAAAAATTATGCTTATTTATTTATTGTTTGGTTTTAAGGTAGTCTCTTGTAGAACTATCTTCATTTTGAAAATGAATTATACATACATTTTGAAAAATATTTATCTGATAAAAATATATACTAGTTGTCATATACACACCCCCCGAACATAATCATAATGGATGGGTGTGTTACCTCAAATATGAAAATATATGAATCAAAGCATATATGTTTGCCTTAGCATACCATATTTCTGTGATAATTCCAAAATCTGATGGAATGACACTTTCTGTATCAAAACATTTGGAAAGCATTTTTCTTACAATACTGAATAAAGCAAAAATATCAGGAGGCCAAAAAAATTCAGAACACATCAAGGACTAGAATTGTAAGATACAGGAGACTAAGCTATGGATACAGCCTATTGAAAGAATGTTTGTCCAGCATGGGCAACGTCTGGGTTTGATTCTTAATGCCAAACTTTTAAAACTAAGGACTAAATATTATTGTATATTTCCTCAAGGATAAAGCTGAATGGAAAGACCCTTTAAAAATACACAGGCTTTCTGACTATGGTACATTAATCTGTTCTCAAATATATCATACTTGCAAGATAAGAAATTTAAATTTAACCCAATATTTTTAAACTCCAAATCTAATGAGTTTCGACTAACTTCTTGGTAAGATGGGAGACTAGAAGTTACCTCCTATGACCCGCTGGAGAAGTATGAGAGAAAAAAAACAGACTTTATTCCAAAGAAGAAGAGAGGTAGAGCTTCCGAAAGGCACACAGTAAGTGGTAGGACATGTGGAAGGTTAGGCTGGAAGCCTTAATGGAAAGACAGCCAGGTCTACCTCCAGAACAATCCCATAGCATTCATAGGCCTTAAATTCACTTGAGGGAGGTCTTGCTGAGACACTATCTTTTCCAACAGGAGGTGTCAGCAGCAGAAAGGACTTCCCTACCTCAGGGGGCTCTGGTGAGACAGTATCTTAATAAGAAGCTATTGTTTAAAATGGACTCTTGGGATGCCTGGTGTGGTGGTACATGACTTCAGCCAGCTCTACGAAGCAAGTTTCGGGACAATCAGCGCTCCACAGAGAGACCTCACCTGAAATAAGTACGCTAGCAAGTTAGTAAATAAGTAGATAATTATAGAAGAAGTCATGAATTCAAGAGGGGATGGAAAGGACATGAGAGGAATTGGAGGGGAGAGACTGAGAGGTAGAAATGCCAAGGGATCTTAATTCAACCTACCATAGCTCCAGGATGAGACAGTCCTGGAAGGCATTTTGGAAAGAAGGAGGGCATAATGGGGGGGGGAGCCAAATAGTACTACTGGTGGCAAAAAACCCTCAGCTGTTATGTTGTACAGGAAAATGCAGTCATACCTTGGTGGTACAGAGTAGACTTTATCAGCTGAAAGTAACTATTGCTGAGTCTGAGGTCAGTGGGCAGAACAACCTATAGAGTCATTTACCTGACATGAGTTTCACTGGACTGCACTACCTGTCATGTCTTTCTCTACTGGGGTGACATAGATGTCAGTCCTTAGAATGCTTGCTACACCCCCAAAACACTAGGGAGATAGATACCCCCCAGATAGAACATTGATGATCTCAGGATATATGATGGGAGAACCTGCCATGACAATAAACTGCAAGATAATTGCAACCAGCAGGGGCCCCTGGTATACAGAGAAGGGAAATTACTAAAATCTAGACACCTCTGGGTGATTGATATGGGACACTTGGCCAATACACAGTGTAATATAAACTGTAAGAAACAGTCTACAGATTCAACTACCCAACCCACACGCACATACAATTTTTCAGAAACTAGAAGCCACTTCCATTTTTTTCTTCTTTTTGTCCCTAGTGTTCTTTCTATTACTTTCTTACTGCACATTATCATAATTTCCCTTTAAAAATACACTTTTTCTTCCCCCTCGTATTATTTGCTTATTAGTGCTTATACATTACAGTTCTTTATTAGGCACTCCCTCCTTTAGACTTTGTTTCTTCTTTTTTGCCATGTTTCATTCCCCTTTCTGTCTCCATATCATCTTAGAAGTACTTTAACTTTTTCTTTTCAAATATATTTTATGTTTTAACTTTTTATTTACCTTCTTAAATCATCAATTTTGGATATTTTTCTCCTTATTAAGAAACTTTTTCATTTTCTCTTATTTTTTCTAATTTATCCTTTTATTTTTCTCTTTGTTGACACTCCTTATCCATTTTTAATTTTTAAATTAACATAATTTTATTGATTCTTTGGGAATTCCACATCATGCACCACAACCCCACTCATTTCCCTAGTTCTTCCATGTCTGCCCTCTACACTTGTAGCCTCCCACACTAAAGATAATTGAAAAAACAAGCACTTCGCTCCTCCATCTTTCCCGATTCTCCATCATTCATTTGTCATGGTGGCCTTGGGAGCTGCAGTGTGTTAAGCAGTATACCTTTTTGCCCAAACTGCTTTACTTGTGTTGGTCAGGTTCAAGGCTTCTGGCTTCTGGTATACCATCAATACTGGACCCTCATCAAATTTCCTCTGGGATATCTTGCAGTTGCTCAGACTCATGAAGATTCTGTGGCTATGGTTCTGCAGGACCAGTCCCTTCATGTGATCCAGCAGGTTACAGATGGCGTAGATACTGGAGTGTGCTGACTCAAAGCCCTGCATGTGGGCCTGGGTGGTAGCTGAGTTGGTCAGCCCCATCCTCGTTGGGACTGCCTACCTCAGGTGAGGATCAGGGCCAGCTCTCCCTCGATCATGGTGAAGGGTGGGACAAGCTTTTTTTTGTGCAGGGCCCATTCTCCTGTTGCCACTGACAGCGAGGGGGCAGCAGTTTTCCCAGGGCCAGCTCTCTGTGTCCACACTACTGCGGCTAGTTCTGGGGGACAGGATCTCTTTTGCTGAGGCAGCTGGCAAGGGGCAGGATCAGCTCTCCAGTGCCCAGGTCACAGGGGCTAGCTCTCTCATGGACCCTGGTAGTAACATGGACCATCAGCACCATGGTGGGGCCACAGACCCAGACAGGGCCCTTAGCTGAAGCTTGGGACTGGATGTTACCATGGTCCTGGGTGGCAGCACAGGCCACTCAGATCAGCAGGGACCCAGTAAGCAGTGTGACCCTTGGACACCATCATGGCCTCAGGCAGCAGGTTAGACTTCACAGCTTTTGGTGACAACATGGGCACAGAAATCAACATAGGCCACAATGGACCCAGACATGGCCCTTGGCTGCAGTTGAGGACTGGACATCACCATGGCAGTGCAGGCCACTCAGATTAGTATGTCTTCAGTGGTAGCAAGGCCCTTGTACTTCAACATGGCCTCAGGTGGGGGCCCAGACTACAGGGCATCCATATGGCCTTCAGAGGTAACATGGGCCATGGACATCTACAAAGACCCCAGCTGCTGTAGGGCCACAGGTCCAGACATGGCCCTCAGTAGCAGCTCAGGCCTGGATGTCACATGAACCCAGGTGGTGGCATAAGCCACCCATATCAGCCTGTTCCTCATTGCTGTCACATCTTCAGTTCTGTTTCTCTCCACAGTGCACAAACGCTCAGCTTCTCCTCTCCCATTGCTCAACCACACACCTTTCATCTTAGTGGTGCCTGCTTTCCCAGGCCAGTCTCCATTTTCAATTTTAACCTTGCTTCTCCATCTCTTGCTCCACCATCGTGCTCTTCTTTCATCTCACTCATTTAGGACACAATCTCTCCATTTACCTTAAATATTTTTTCTTTTGTTTTGCTTTGTTCAAGAAAATTTTCCTTTCAGCTGTAGAAAACTATTTCTTGAGAGGTACTAGAAGGGAAAAAATGCTCAAGAGTTTTGAAACGTTGGGTTGTTTCTGGAATAGAGAGGAGGAGAGCTGTAGATTTAAAAGTCATAGTGACAGGGACAGACAGAAAGTCAAAAGGGGAGAATGATGTAGTCTGACTGTCATGTGTATCCAATGACTCTCTGGAGTCCTGAGTTGCGGAAGCATAGAATTGTAGGTGAAATACAGGCAAGCGTCAGACTCTGAAACATCACACTGTTTTCATTTCCTATCCTGGATCAGAAGCAACCCAGTTAATTTAAAAGTAAGGCTAATTAGATGTTTTCCACAGTGATCAGGAAGCAACATTCAAGCCCCTTAATATGGAGAAAACACAATATTCTGAAGTATCCAAAATGGCTTCAACCTCTGTGGTTGAGCAAAACTGTCATTTTAAGCCCTCAAATTTATGTTTCTAGACCAAATTCTAAGTCCAAAGAGGTCTTCCAAGAGGATGATGTTATTCTGATTTATAGTTTTTGACTCTTAACTCACAGTCTGGTTTATTTTTTTTCTGAATGTGTCAGTTAGCATCATTTCATAAGAAATAATAGAAGTAAATATGACTAATTTAGGTCAAGTGAAATCAATGGAGGGAGGTATTGCTTCTTTGTGAAAAATCATTGGAAGTCTCAAAAATTGTGTTTATGAATGGGTCAAGAAGCAAGTCAGGTCTTGGAAGGTAGGAAGAAATCGGAGTGCACCTGGAACAAGAGATTCACTTGAGCCTGTGCCCTAAACCACAGAATGATTTTAAGAACTACTATTGTTAAAATATTTGTATTACCTAAAGAATGATGAAGACTTGATATATCACATGTAGCAAAACCTTAATTATATTCTTTATAGAATAGAACAAAAACCTTGACATAGTTATGGGACTCTAAATGATTTCCGAGACCCCTAATAATTCAGAGAAAGATAACCACATTGGAGGCAGCACAGCTATTGATTAGCAGGTATAGTGGCACACCCTTGTTATTCCAGGACATGGGAGACTGAGACAGAAGCACTGCAAGTTTGAGGCCAACCACATAGTAAGTTCAATGTCAGTATGCACCTCAAAGTGAGATCGGATCTGAGAAAACCACTACGTAACTCAGTGGTATTGTTTTCCTAGCATGTGCAAGGCCATGGATTTAACTCCTAGGAGCACACACATAAAAATTCCATAAAACACCAGAATGATTAGGAATGTAAACAGACAAAATCACACGAAAGACCTGAAACAATACTTAGAACAAGTATCTTACAAACTCTAGGTTTCAGCTGAAAACAAAAGCATTAAATCAACAGGTATACAGATGCATAAGGTATTGTTATCTATGAGGAGGAAAGCTACAAAGCATATAATACTCATCAGAACCTGAATGCCCCCAAAGAGCTTACATTTCTTCACTGGAAATATCATTAGATAATTTTGAGAGTAGCAGCTGAGAATAGGAATGCTTCTAATCTGCTGAGAATAAAGGGATCCAAAGAAGGTTGAAGGGCTAGGACATTCTGTGTCTTATGACCTTATGAAAGTAACAATCTGAAACTCCCTTCTGGAACAATGCCTGATAGTAAGCAAAACCCCCGAATTGAGCAGATTTTCAAAAGAATGTAGACTCTCCAGATTCAGCAAGAATTAGAAAATTACACACAAAGGTCTAGTTAGGGAACAGAAACAGGAGAGCTCATAGAAGAGGCCATCCTTAAAAAACCATCACTCTGAAAGAGAAAATAGAAGGTACTCTACAAACATAACTACAACGTCTCCTCTGACTCACCCTTCTTCCTCATTAAAAGAAAAATAATGTGGTAGACTCCCACACAAAACTGTGAAAGAGAGACTAGTCTAGTGGGATGCGGCTGTAATCTCAGAGGGGAGAAGGATAATTGAAATCTTGAGGTTAGTCTGGGCTATATGGTGAATTCCAGGGCAGAGTCTCACTCTGTCTCTAAAAAAAACAAAGGTATGGAAGGAGGAAGTGAGGGTAGATTATTTCATAAAACACAAATTATTCCAGAGAAGTGTCACCACAAAACATAAAAAAATAAAAACTAATACTTTAAAATAAGCTAAATGAAGGAACTATGTAAAATGTGAAATGTTACAAATAAGACTGACTACTCAAAAATATGAAACAACAGAATTTAGGGGAAAAAACAGAAATTAACAAAAAAAATTTCAGAGTTCAAAATCAGAGGAAGAAAGCACAAAAATGATTTTGAGAAACATAAGGTGAAGGGAAAATTGTTTTTATTCATATTTTGAATTTTCAAAGAAAATTAGAAGTCATTATTTTGTGTAAGAGTAGGCAGGGAGAGCAATCAATAGCCTTGACAATAGCCTGGGTTGTTTGGGGGCTTCCATGGAGCCTCTTTGGCCAACAACTCAGTTGTAACCCATTCTGGGCATTGGAGGTTTCATTTGGTGACAAGAGGTGTCTAGTTGGTACTTTATCTCTACTCCTATGTGGTGAATCCATTTATATTGCTTTCATATATATGTGTGTGTGTGTGTGTGTGTGTGTGTGTGTGTGTGTGTGTGTGTGTGTGTGTGTGTGTATCTATATTTATTTAAGAAGCAGCTGAATTAGGTTTCCATGACCTCTCAAGTGGCCCTTAGTTCTAGCTGTCCCACTCCGTACCCGCCCCATTACCCCCACTTCCGTCCCCTTATCCCTCCATAACTATCTATTTTATTTTCCCTTCCTAGGGAGATCCTCCTCTCCCCAGTCCCCTATTCTATTGGTTGCTTTCCAAAAACTGATGATAAGGCCCTCTTGCTGAAGACAATACATACAATTCACTGAACATAAAGAAGTTGTGTGCCTACCTAGAGCCTTCATCCCTACTGACTAGAGTCCGTGGTATTGGAAGGTACTCTGCATGCTAACCGAGAAAGATAAACACCAACCAAGCGGCAAACCCTCCAATCTACAAGGGTATCCTGCTTGCAAAACACACTGATGTCACAGTGGCACAATGCTTGTGGGAGTAACCAAGGACTATCTGGTTGGGATTAAGGCCCACTCCATGAGATGGAACCGTGCCCTTCACTACCAAGGTAGCTAAGAACCCGAGACTTGAGAGGAATGGTAGTTTGAATGCAATTGCCCCCACCATAATCTCACCAGGGGTAGCACTATTAGAAGGTGTGGCTTTGTTAGAGTGGGTATGGATTTGTTGGAGGAAGTGTGCCCTGTGGGGGCGGGTTTGAATTTTCCTATGCTCAGGATACTTCCCAGTGAGTCGGTTGATTTCCTGTTGCCAGCAAGATGTAGCACTGTGAGCTCCAGCACCACATGTGTGCGCTCCCCATTGTGATTCGAATGGCCTGGACCTCTGAAACTCTAAGTGAGCCACTCTAATGAAATGTTTTCCTCATAAGAGTTGCTTTGGTCCTGATGTCTCGTCCCTGCAATAAAAACTCCTAAGAAAAATAGGCCACGAACCTGGGAGAAAATCAAATACTGCTGTTTTGCTAAAGGAATGCAGCAACAACTGTCTCCCATCAATACTCTGCTACACTCATAGATCAGTGCCTTGCTCAGCTATCATCAGAGACGCTTCCTCCCGCAGCAGATAGGAGTAAACAGAGAGACCCAGAACTGGACAATGCAAAGATAATGAGAGACCTTGGAACACTCAGTCCAAAACGGGAATAGCTTCAACAAAAGCCTCCCCTCAGTGCTCAGGAAACTCTGTGGAAGAGGAGGCAGAAAGAATGTAAGAGCCCTTGGGGATAGAAGACACTTAGGAAACAGTGCTTTCTGACACAACAGGACTGCCATACATATGAATTCAAAGATATTGTGGCAGCTCTAAACCAGATGGGGTCTCAGCTCGGAGAGGGAAAAGTAGACACAACCTCCATCCCTAACCTGGAAGCTATTTCCAATTGATAACCACTCTCAAATGAAGAATTAGTTTTCTCCAAGGAAGTCTCATTGGGTATACAAACCCCACATAAAGGCAGACCCCATGCCCAGCAGTAGATGTCCAACACAAAACAAACTCGAAGTGCTTTTGAAGTTATTTTTTTTCTTATAATGTTTTGTCTGGGCATTTTTAAAAATTAAAATTTATTTAAATTCAAAACAATCTTATTTTACACGTCAATCCCAGTTCCCTCTCCCTCTCATCTTTCCATTCCCCCCACCAATCCCCATCCCATCCCCATCCACTCTCCAGGGAGGGTGAGACCTTCCATAGGGGATCATCAAAGTCTGTCACATCATTTGGGGCAGCACCTAGGTCCTCCCCTATGTATCTAGGCTGAGAGAGTATCCCTCCATAGGGAATGGGCTCCCAAAGCCCATTAGTGCACTAGGGATAAATACTGGTTCCACTGCCAGAGGCTCCATAGACTGCCCAGGGCCCCCAACTGATACCCATGTTCAGAGGGCCTGATTGGGTCCTATGCTGGTTCCCCAGCTGTCAGACTGGGGTCTGTGAGCTCCCACTTGCTCAGGTCAGCTGTTTCTGTGGGTTTCCCAAGCATGGTCTTGACCTCTTTGCTCATCACTCCTCCCTCCCTACAACTGGATTCCAGGAGTTTAGCAGAGCCACCCAAAATTGAACTGCATGGATAAAACTCTATCAAAAATGTGTGCACAATGTTGGTCCTACCTATAGGGGATCACTCCTCCACTGCTGGTGGGACTGCCAACTCATACAGCCAATTTGGAAATAAGTATGGCAGTTCCTCAGGAAAATGGGAATCAATCTACCACAAGATCCAGCAATTCCACTCTTAGGCATATACCTACAATAAGCACATTCATACAATAATCACATGTGTTCAACCATGTTCATAGCAGCACTATTTGTAATAGCCAGAACCTGGAAGCAACCTAGATGCCCCTCAACTGAAGAATGGATAGAGAAAATG
The DNA here is from genome assembly GCF_003668045.3 of Cricetulus griseus. Taxonomy (NCBI): domain Eukaryota; kingdom Metazoa; phylum Chordata; class Mammalia; order Rodentia; family Cricetidae; genus Cricetulus; species Cricetulus griseus. Next base: position 62,394,253 of record NC_048604.1, read on the forward strand.
TGGTACATTTACACAACAGGAAAAAAAAAAAACAATGGAATCTTGAAATTCGCAGGCAAATGGATGGAACTAGAAGAAACCATCCTGAGTGAGGTAACCCAGTTGCAAAAAGACAAACATGGTATGTACTCACTCATACATGGATTTTAGACATGGAGCAGGGGATTGACAGCCTACAATCCACACCGCCAGAGAAGCTAGGAAACAAGGAGAACCCTAAGAGAGACACACATAGTTCCCAGTAGAAGGGGAAAGGGACAAGATCTCCTAAGATATTGGGGATCATGAGGGGAGGGGAGAGGGAGTTAGAAGAAAGAGAAGGGGAGAAGGGCATGGGAGAGGAGGACATGAGGGAGCAGAAAGATCTAGTCAAGGGAAGAATGGGAGAGAGCAAGAAAAGAGATACCATCATAGAGGAAGCCATTATAGCTTTAAAGAGAATTCTGACACTAGGGAAATGTCCAGAGACCTACAAGATTGACCACAACTAACAATCTAAGCAATAGTGGAGAGGCTACCTTAAAAGTGTTTCTCTGATAATAAGATTGATGACTACTTTATATGCCATCCTAGGGCCTTCATCCAATAGCTGATGGAAGCAGAAGCAGACACGCACAGCTAAACACTGAGCTGAACTCAATCCAGTTGCAGAGAGGGAGGAGTGATGAGCAAAGGGGTCAGACCAGGCTGGAGAAACCCACAGAAACAGCTGACCTGAGAAAGGGATTGCTCGTGGACCCCAGACTGATAGCTGGGAAACCAGCATAGGAATGTTCCAGAACCCCTGAAGGAAGAAGTCAGTTTGGAGGTCTGGACAATCTATGGGGCCACTGATAGTGGATTAGTATTTATCCCTAGTATACAAATGAACTTTGGGAGCTCTCTCCACCTAGAGGGATACTCTCTCAGCCTAGACACACAGGGGAGGGGCTAGGCCCTTCTCCAAACAATTTGACAGACTTTGAAGATTCCCCCCCCCATGGAAGGCCTCACTCTTTCTGGGGAGCAGAAAGGGAGGCAGAGGCAGGCAGATCTCTGTGAGTTTGAGGCCAGCCTGGTCTACAGAGTGAATGCCAGCATAGGCTCCAAAGCTACACAGAGAAACCCTGTCTCGAAAAACCAAAAAAGAATATTTGGGGCACTAGGCAAAAAAAAAAAAAAAAATGAAATGTCTTCAAAATTTCCCAGGGCATATTCTGGATAGTGTTTGCAAGCTTTACTTCAGGTAGAGAAAATGAACTGAAACAATTATACGGCTATAGAAACTATAAAAGTGAAGCATAAAAAACTTTAAGGGCAAAAAAGCATCAGTGAAATATGATCAGTGAAGTGAATGAATGGCATCATTTCAGTCATTGTAATATTACCACCACTAAAATAATGTAAGGATCCAGAAAAGAAGAGAAAGCAAGGAAGATGACTCAACAAAGCTCTAGCACCTGAATGGAAATAAAATGACATTACCTTGTAGAGACTGCACAAGAAGGTGATGATAACAATTCTAGTATCTGATGAGAACAAAGGATTCAAAAAGGAAAATCACATTTCAAAATGTAAATAAATTAAATAATAATGGTATAAATATTATTACTATTATTAAAAGCAATAATATCACAACAGTTTTAATTAAGAAGACAGCACACTCAAACACACACACATTTAATAATGTGTCTCATTTTAAGTAGAGACACATTACTCTACAACATAAGAAAAGATTGAGGAGCTGGGTGGTGGTGGCGCACACCTTTAATCCCAGCACTCTGAAGGCAGAGGCAGGAAGATCTCTGTGAGTTTGAGGCCAGCCTGGTCTATAGAGTGAGTTCCAGGACAGGCTCCAAAGCTACAGAGAAACCCTGCCTCGAAAAAACAAACAAAAAAAAAAGGAAGGAAGGAAAGAAAGAAAAAAAGAAAGAAAGATGCATGGAGTTAGTTACCTGCAAGCCAGGAATAGAGCAGGCTACCAATAATGGTTTTAATGTTAATCAGATAAGATCAATAAATATCCAGAACTTTTGACTGCACAATTCTAGGAAGAAAAACATGCCTCTATATTACATCTCCTACTGCTTATTTTGTCAACAATTTTTATCAGTCATCATAGGCTATTTCTGAACCCTGGTAATATACAAGCTCATTCAATCTGCTCTGTGGGGATAAAGTGAAGTTAGACCATTTATCCAATAGAAGATAATATGCTTCTGTATATTCTCTAGGCAGGAACTACAGTGGAAAGGCCAGGGGGCATGGTCAGTTTCTGATTCATGACCTGACTTAATTCAGTATAGAAAACATAGGCTTTTTCTTTTCTTAGACAGGGTCTCACCTGAGGATAAATTTAAACTGATTCTCTCAAGTGCTGGAATTACTTTGTAGTGGTTTGAACCACTACATCCAGATAGCCTATAATAATTGGGAAATGGATCACTAGAAAGCCATATAAGGTAAAATGTACAATGTGATAAACTCTCCATGTATCATATATTTAAATGCAAAATTAAAATCATATATCTACTAAGAGATATATAGGTAAATTAATTACATTATGATTTGGGAATGGTAAAATTTTTCTAATTATGACTTGAAATTTAGAATTAAGAACAGGAAAATAAATTGATATATTGGATTAGATATTTAAAAGTCTGTACTGAAACGTTCCATGAGAAGGAAAAAGGGACAAAATTCATCCTAAATTATTAAGAAAGGTTTAATATTCCTAATATATAAACCTGATTCTACAAATAACCATGCCCATTACTCTTAAAACAGAGTAGAGAAATAAACTCTCAGTTCATAAAACCATTCATGCAAATAATATTTCTTGTTTCTATTATTCCTAGTAGCCAAGAGTTATGGTTTTCAACATTGGAGAAGGAGATACACGCGCAAGATCAAAGAGGTTAATTTAAAATTTGTAGTTTGGGATTTGAATTTAAGTCTTGGAATGAACTTTACAATAGATCTACAGCTCTGTCCACTGAAAATACCTAAAAATAATGGCCAACACAGGAACAAGGAGTACTCCTCATATCCAGACTGTGGTCTTGAGAAAAAGTTTTCTCTAAAATGAAACACTATTATTGGAAAATCAAGGTCTGGGGCAGAAAATGTACAAGATGAGCCTGTAACATCTTGTCATAACAAAAATAAGGGAGCTATAATTATACTACTAGGGAATATTTCAAAAGGACTTGGTAGCCAAATTGAAAAACTCCACATGTCAGAGAAGGACAATTTCAGCATCCATAAGAACAATAACTATCATGAATCAAAATATATCAGTCAAGTAGATCACAGTGAAAGTTAAAAAGGTACAAATGATCAAAATTGGTAGCTTCTAGCATACAAACCAATTTTGAAAAATGGTAAAAGAAAAATAAGATTTGGCATGCTGCCTTTCCTTAATAAAATGTATCTCAGTCCAGCCAAACACTAGACGAAGTGAAGGTTCTCTGTATAGAAGCAATCCAGATAATAAGTAAAGAAGGAATATTACAATTGGAATGTCACAACTTTTAATGATAATCAGTTGGTGGCTATGAGAATTATAACATCCACAGCTGTTAACATGTTAAAACGATAACCAGAAACACAATGTATGTCCCCGATGAAAGAATATAGCACCAGCTGGGCCTGATGCACACCTTTATTTCCAGCACTCAGGAGGCAGAAGCAGGAGCATCTCGATGGGTTCAAGGCCAGTATGGCCTACATAGTGAACACCAGGAGAGCCAGAACTACATAAAGAGACCCTGTTTCAAAAAAAGTAGCAAGACCTATGAAGTATTCTAATATATTCTAGAAAAACAAAAACTTGAGGGCTTGGTGAAATGGTTCAGTAGGTCAAAGAACTTGCTGCCAAATTTGAACACCTGAGTTTTATTTCTGGGACCAACATGGTGGAAAAAGAGTGTAACCAACTTTAGCAAGATGTCCTTTGGCCTTCTCATGTAAGCACAGGAGCATACGTGAATGAGTAAATTAAAAAATTAAAATCAAAGATGAATCTGATAAAGTCTTTGGATTTGCTTATCTACTGGAAATGAAGAGGGCAGAGAAACATATTAAATGATAACTCTGAGATACAATTACCCAAATCCAGACATTAGGAAATTCTATGAGGCAAATGATTTAGTTCTTTAATAAATCCACATAAAATACAGTATAAAAAGGAAAATAAATCAGAAATCAACCAATAACGGACATAGAGATATTTAACAGATGCCAATGTATGAACTTTATTTGCATGCCAATTCACATCCACAAATATTAAAAGTAATTATAATTTTGCAAGTTTCACTATGGTAATTTGGTGTCTGTAAAAGGCTATTCATTTTTAGGTGTGATACAGTTATTTTGATATATTAAAATAGCTTTTATCATTTAAAAATAAGTGATGAGATGTTGGTTACATATTTTATATTGTGATATTTGCTTCAAAATCATCAGGTTCAGGAATGGAGATGGGTAATAGATGAAAGTAGATTCCCACAGTATATGAAGTCAATAATAAGCATTTAATTTTCTCTTTTCTTTTGTTTTAGGAATAAAATACTTAAATGGCCTATGTTTCAGGAATCAACCCTTTAATAAGATTGAAACAGTGACAATTTAAAGAGCAATTGAGAAGATCACAAATAAATGAGCTCACAGATCTAACTAAAATCAGATGGGAAAAAGTATCAGGAATTTGGAAAATACTGAATCTGAACATGAGGTACTACTTGTCTGCAGCTGTTTGCTACCACAGAGGCCCAACTTGTCCTGCTCAGTACCCCCAAAGGTTCCTCTAGGAGCCACTGCAAGTGACACAGATTATATCTTCTACTCCCCCCCCCCAATGAAGGTGCCTTTTGGCTTTCCCAAGGAACATGCTCAAAATGAATGGCAGGAGGCTCTACAGCCACCAAGCTGACCCGAGTGTAGGTGCCACCTCAGAGCTAGGAACCAGGAAGCATCAGTGTTAGTGGCCATAGGCTCTGTGTTGGCTCCTCTCATACCCTCTAATTTCTACCTAGAGCCCAGTTGGGCTGTGTTCATGCTGGGTGATAACTTTAACAACTCCTTCAACTTCTTTTTACTTAAAACCATTCTTTGGGATCAACTTAGATAAAACCTAACCTAGAACAAAAAATCCTAGTCTAGAATCAACTAAACAAACAATTTGCTTCCTAGTTCTACATCCAGCACCATTAGAGAACCTTTGTAAGCATGAATTTCAGGACTACCACAAATTCTATTCTTCATAACACCTAAAATGCAACTACTCATTGATACTTATCCAACCAACAATCACTCCGGTCATCTGTAGTACTTGTCTAATGATTTGCAACCAGCCTTTACCAATCTGTTTATTCCCATGTAACTAATCCCTTTCTCTGATTTTGGGGTGTCAGTCTCATGAACCTATGAGTTTCTCAACCAAAGAGGTCAGGATGGGGTTACAGAGATAGCTCAGTAGCTAAGAGTACTAGTTCCTCTTCCAGGGAATCAGGGCTCAATTCCCAGCACCTCCATGGTTCACAGACTTCTGTTAATTCCAGTTCCAGGGAATCAGATGCCCTGTTCTGGCCTCTATGGGTACAGGCATGCACTGGTGCACAGACATTCATGCAGACAAAATACCCATACATATAAAATAAAATAATTAAAAAAGAGTTCATGAAATCTTTAAAAAATGTATCTTATTCTTAATGATGAGTATATGTGTGCATCCATGTATGAATATGGGTATGTGTATGTGAATACAGGAGCCCAAGGAGGCCAGAAAAATGCCCCTGAGCCAAAGTTACAGGTAAGTGTGTGTTGCCTGATGTAGGTATTGTACTAGGAATCAAATTTGTATTCTTTGCAAGAGGATCATATGCTCATAATAACTGAGCCATCTTTCCGGCTCCACACTCACAATTTCTTAGCCTTTGATATAATGTTAAAGTTTGTGAAGA